>NW_027476566.1:160000-184769 GCF_051020955.1 Megalopta genalis | reverse complement strand
TTCAAAGGAAAAAGTACATGGGTGATGCCATAGTCGTGGAAGCGCGTACGCTCACGCTGATCTTCTGACCGCCGGAAGCACGAAACCTCTGATCTGGGCAAAATCGGCAAGCCGAGGAAGAACGGACAGGACACATGCTGGACTGGCGAGAAAGCGTGTTCTTCCGCTCGCGCTAGGCATTTCGATTTCTGACACCTCTTGATTTAAAAAATCAGTTTTTTGATAGTTTTCTCTCTCCACTGGGCTATTCATTTTAGCCACAGTTTTCAATTGGTACGATTTGCTTCCAAATCTTACAGATGCATTTTAAAAAATTTTTCCATCGCTCGGACAGAAGAGTCGATTGCTCAGTGAGTACGAGTATACATACAAAGTGCATACGGGTAACCAACCCCGTAGGGCTTGCCACATATGGGCCATTCGGTCAAAGACACCGACCCGTGGCCACGCTGTGTGGAGAAAAGTCCGTAACGTAAACGGCACGAAACAGTCAGGACCGAAGCCCCGAAGGAGCTCTGAGACAGCTTCTCGACCGAGATCGTAGAATTGGCCCAAAACCCGCTCTGCTCCGTCCGCCTCGCACGGACCGTGTATCTCTTATAGATACCGAACGGCCGGCAAGGACGCCGGCGCCGCCGGCCGAATAGCACGCGCGCTTATGAGTGTAAACCGCCGCGGCAACAGACCGCCCGGCCGTGCTGTTGTAACATAGCGCGTGAACGAACGAAAAAAATTTTTATAGTAAACATTAAAATAAATTACACTACCGTAAACTAGACAAAAAATTACACATTTTTTCCCAATATGAAAATTTTCACAAACTTTTTAAAGTCCCATCGCATCGAGTAAACTTTTTTAATAACGCGTCCGCACGATTCTAAATGCTTAATCCATATGTGAAATCGTTCACTGATCACGAATATCGTATTTAAAAAAATTACAAAAATTTATTTTTCAAAATAATCAAAAAAAACCGAAAAATCACAAGAGTAAAGTACCATTATTTTAAACAACATGTCGTTCTAAATGCTTAATCCCTATGTAAAAAAGTTATTTAAGCAAGAATATGTAATTGAAAAAAATTAGAAAAATTTATTTTAGCCGTAAATCGAAAATAATGGGGACACCGGAGCTGTTCGAAGCGCCGAGACGCGCCGCGTACGGCCGAATATTTTCTAAGTCCCAACGTACCGATCAAGAGTAAAGTACCATTTTCCTACATTAGATTTCGTTCTAAATGCTTAATCCCTATGTAAAAACGTTAGTTAAGCAAGAATATCGTATTTTTAAAAAAATCTAATGATACGATTTTCCAGAAAATTGAAAAAACCGAAAAATGTCAAGAGTAAAGTGCCATTTTCTGACATTAGATTTCGTTCTAAATGCTTAATCCCTATGTAGAAACGTTAGTTAAGCAAGAATATCGTATTTTTAAAAAAATCTAATGATAGGATTTTTCAGAAAATTGAAAAAACCGTAAAATGTCAAGAGTAAAGTGCCCTTATTTTAAACAATGTATCGTTCTAAATGCTTAATCCCTATGTAAAAAAGTTATTTTAGCAGGAATATGTTATTGAAAAAAATTAGAAAAATTTATTTTAGCCGTAAATCGAAAATAATGGGGACACCGGAGCTGTTCGAAGCGCCGAGCGCGCCGCGTACGCCCGAATATTTTCAAAGTCCCAACGTACCGATCAAGAGTAAAGTACCATTTTCCTACATTAGATTTCGTTCTAAATGCTTAATCCCTATGTAAAAACGTTAGTTAAGCAAGAATATCGTATTTTAAAAAAAATCTAATGATAGGATTTTCCAGAAAATTGAAAAAACCGAAAAATGTCAAGAGTAAAGTGCCATTTTCTGACATTAGATTTCGTTCTAAATGCTTAATCCCTATGTAGAAAGGTTAGTTAAGCAAGATTATCGTATTTTTAAAAAAATCTAATGATAGGATTTTTCAGAAAATTGAAAAAACCGTAAAATGTCAAGAGTAAAGTGCCCTTATTTTAAACATTATATCGTTCTAAATGCTTAATCCCTATGTAAAAAAGTTATCTAAGCAAGAATATGTTATTGAATAAAATGAGAAAAATTTATTTTAGCCGTAAATCGAAAATAATGGGTCGAGCGAATCGGTCGATTGCGCCGAGACGCGCTATGATGCAACAGACGAGCGATTGGAACGCCCGAATATTTTCAAAGTCCCAACGTACCGATCAAGAGTAAAGTACCATTTTCCTACATTAGATTTCGTTCTAAATGCTTAATCCCTATGTAAAAACGTTAGTTAAGCAAGAATATCGTATTTTTAAAAAAATCTAATGATAGGATTTTCCAGAAAATTGAAAAAACCGAAAAATGTCAAGAGTAAAGTGCCATTTTCTGACATTAGATTTCGTTCTAAATGCTTAATCCCTATGTAGAAACGTTAGTTAAGCAAGAATATCGTATTTTTAAAAAAATCTAATGATAGGATTTTTCAGAAAATTGAAAAAACCGTAAAATGTCAAGAGTAAAGTGCCCTTACTTTAAACAATGCATCGTTCTAAATGCTTAATCCCTATGTAAAAAAGTTATTTAAGCAGGAATATGTTATTGAAAAAAATTAGAAAAATTTATTTTAGCCGTAAATCGAAAATAATGGATCGAGCGAATCGGTCGATTGCGCCGAGACGCGCTATGATGCAACAGACGAGCGATTGGAACCCCCGAATATTTTCAAAGTCCCAACGTACCGATCAAGAGTAAAGTACCATTTTCCTACATTAGATTTCGTTCTAAATGCTTAATCCCTATGTAAAAACGTTAGTTAAGCAAGAATATCGTATTTTTAAAAAAATCTAATGATACGATTTTCCAGAAAATTGAAAAAACCGAAAAATGTCAAGAGTAAAGTGCCATTTTCTGACATTAGATTTCGTTCTAAATGCTTAATCCCTATGTAGAAACGTTAGTTAAGCAAGAATATCGTATTTTTAAAAAAATCTAATGATAGGATTTTTCAGAAAATTGAAAAAACCGTAAAATGTCAAGAGTAAAGTGCCCTTACTTTAAACAATGTATCGTTCTAAATGCTTAATCCCTATGTAAAAAAGTTATTTAAGCAGGAATATGTTATTGAAAAAAATTAGAAAAATTTATTTTAGCCGTAAATCGAAAATAATGGATCGAGCGAATCGGTCGATTGCGCCGAGACGCGCTATGATGCAACAGACGAGCGATTGGAACCCCCGAATATTTTCAAAGTCCCAACGTACCGATCAAGAGTAAAGTACCATTTTCCTACATTAGATTTCGTTCTAAATGCTTAATCCCTATGTAAAAACGTTAGTTAAGCAAGAATATCGTATTTTTAAAAAAATCTAATGATACGATTTTCCAGAAAATTGAAAAAACCGAAAAATGTCAAGAGTAAAGTGCCATTTTCTGACATTAGATTTCGTTCTAAATGCTTAATCCCTATGTAGAAAGGTTAGTTAAGCAAGATTATCGTATTTTTAAAAAAATCTAATGATAGGATTTTTCAGAAAATTGAAAAAACCGTAAAATGTCAAGAGTAAAGTGCCCTTATTTTAAACATTATATCGTTCTAAATGCTTAATCCCTATGTAAAAAAGTTATCTAAGCAAGAATATGTTATTGAATAAAATGAGAAAAATTTATTTTAGCCGTAAATCGAAAATAATGGGTCGAGCGAATCGGTCGATTGCGCCGAGACGCGCTATGATGCAACAGACGAGCGATTGGAACGCCCGAATATTTTCAAAGTCCCAACGTACCGATCAAGAGTAAAGTACCATTTTCCTACATTAGATTTCGTTCTAAATGCTTAATCCCTATGTAAAAACGTTAGTTAAGCAAGAATATCGTATTTTTAAAAAAATCTAATGATAGGATTTTCCAGAAAATTGAAAAAACCGAAAAATGTCAAGAGTAAAGTGCCATTTTCTGACATTAGATTTCGTTCTAAATGCTTAATCCCTATGTAGAAACGTTAGTTAAGCAAGAATATCGTATTTTTAAAAAAATCTAATGATAGGATTTTTCAGAAAATTGAAAAAACCGTAAAATGTCAAGAGTAAAGTGCCCTTACTTTAAACAATGCATCGTTCTAAATGCTTAATCCCTATGTAAAAAAGTTATTTAAGCAGGAATATGTTATTGAAAAAAATTAGAAAAATTTATTTTAGCCGTAAATCGAAAATAATGGATCGAGCGAATCGGTCGATTGCGCCGAGACGCGCTATGATGCAACAGACGAGCGATTGGAACCCCCGAATATTTTCAAAGTCCCAACGTACCGATCAAGAGTAAAGTACCATTTTCCTACATTAGATTTCGTTCTAAATGCTTAATCCCTATGTAAAAACGTTAGTTAAGCAAGAATATCGTATTTTTAAAAAAATCTAATGATACGATTTTCCAGAAAATTGAAAAAACCGAAAAATGTCAAGAGTAAAGTGCCATTTTCTGACATTAGATTTCGTTCTAAATGCTTAATCCCTATGTAGAAACGTTAGTTAAGCAAGAATATCGTATTTTTAAAAAAATCTAATGATAGGATTTTTCAGAAAATTGAAAAAACCGTAAAATGTCAAGAGTAAAGTGCCCTTACTTTAAACAATGTATCGTTCTAAATGCTTAATCCCTATGTAAAAAAGTTATTTAAGCAGGAATATGTTATTGAAAAAAATTAGAAAAATTTATTTTAGCCGTAAATCGAAAATAATGGATCGAGCGAATCGGTCGATTGCGCCGAGACGCGCTATGATGCAACAGACGAGCGATTGGAACCCCCGAATATTTTCAAAGTCCCAACGTACCGATCAAGAGTAAAGTACCATTTTCCTACATTAGATTTCGTTCTAAATGCTTAATCCCTATGTAAAAACGTTAGTTAAGCAAGAATATCGTATTTTTAAAAAAATCTAATGATACGATTTTCCAGAAAATTGAAAAAACCGAAAAATGTCAAGAGTAAAGTGCCATTTTCTGACATTAGATTTCGTTCTAAATGCTTAATCCCTATGTAGAAACGTTAGTTAAGCAAGAATATCGTATTTTTAAAAAAATCTAATGATAGGATTTTTCAGAAAATTGAAAAAACCGTAAAATGTCAAGAGTAAAGTGCCCTTATTTTAAACAATGTATCGTTCTAAATGCTTAATCCCTATGTAAAAAAGTTATTTTAGCAGGAATATGTTATTGAAAAAAATTAGAAAAATTTATTTTAGCCGTAAATCGAAAATAATGGGGACACCGGAGCTGTTCGAAGCGCCGAGCGCGCCGCGTACGCCCGAATATTTTCAAAGTCCCAACGTACCGATCAAGAGTAAAGTACCATTTTCCTACATTAGATTTCGTTCTAAATGCTTAATCCCTATGTAAAAACGTTAGTTAAGCAAGAATATCGTATTTTTAAAAAAATCTAATGATAGGATTTTCCAGAAAATTGAAAAAACCGAAAAATGTCAAGAGTAAAGTGCCATTTTCTGACATTAGATTTCGTTCTAAATGCTTAATCCCTATGTAGAAAGGTTAGTTAAGCAAGATTATCGTATTTTTAAAAAAATCTAATGATAGGATTTTTCAGAAAATTGAAAAAACCGTAAAATGTCAAGAGTAAAGTGCCCTTATTTTAAACATTATATCGTTCTAAATGCTTAATCCCTATGTAAAAAAGTTATCTAAGCAAGAATATGTTATTGAATAAAATGAGAAAAATTTATTTTAGCCGTAAATCGAAAATAATGGGTCGAGCGAATCGGTCGATTGCGCCGAGACGCGCTATGATGCAACAGACGAGCGATTGGAACGCCCGAATATTTTCAAAGTCCCAACGTACCGATCAAGAGTAAAGTACCATTTTCCTACATTAGATTTCGTTCTAAATGCTTAATCCCTATGTAAAAACGTTAGTTAAGCAAGAATATCGTATTTTTAAAAAAATCTAATGATAGGATTTTCCAGAAAATTGAAAAAACCGAAAAATGTCAAGAGTAAAGTGCCATTTTCTGACATTAGATTTCGTTCTAAATGCTTAATCCCTATGTAGAAACGTTAGTTAAGCAAGAATATCGTATTTTTAAAAAAATCTAATGATAGGATTTTTCAGAAAATTGAAAAAACCGTAAAATGTCAAGAGTAAAGTGCCCTTACTTTAAACAATGCATCGTTCTAAATGCTTAATCCCTATGTAAAAAAGTTATTTAAGCAGGAATATGTTATTGAAAAAAATTAGAAAAATTTATTTTAGCCGTAAATCGAAAATAATGGATCGAGCGAATCGGTCGATTGCGCCGAGACGCGCTATGATGCAACAGACGAGCGATTGGAACCCCCGAATATTTTCAAAGTCCCAACGTACCGATCAAGAGTAAAGTACCATTTTCCTACATTAGATTTCGTTCTAAATGCTTAATCCCTATGTAAAAACGTTAGTTAAGCAAGAATATCGTATTTTTAAAAAAATCTAATGATACGATTTTCCAGAAAATTGAAAAAACCGAAAAATGTCAAGAGTAAAGTGCCATTTTCTGACATTAGATTTCGTTCTAAATGCTTAATCCCTATGTAGAAACGTTAGTTAAGCAAGAATATCGTATTTTTAAAAAAATCTAATGATAGGATTTTTCAGAAAATTGAAAAAACCGTAAAATGTCAAGAGTAAAGTGCCCTTACTTTAAACAATGTATCGTTCTAAATGCTTAATCCCTATGTAAAAAAGTTATTTAAGCAGGAATATGTTATTGAAAAAAATTAGAAAAATTTATTTTAGCCGTAAATCGAAAATAATGGATCGAGCGAATCGGTCGATTGCGCCGAGACGCGCTATGATGCAACAGACGAGCGATTGGAACCCCCGAATATTTTCAAAGTCCCAACGTACCGATCAAGAGTAAAGTACCATTTTCCTACATTAGATTTCGTTCTAAATGCTTAATCCCTATGTAAAAACGTTAGTTAAGCAAGAATATCGTATTTTTAAAAAAATCTAATGATACGATTTTCCAGAAAATTGAAAAAACCGAAAAATGTCAAGAGTAAAGTGCCATTTTCTGACATTAGATTTCGTTCTAAATGCTTAATCCCTATGTAGAAAGGTTAGTTAAGCAAGATTATCGTATTTTTAAAAAAATCTAATGATAGGATTTTTCAGAAAATTGAAAAAACCGTAAAATGTCAAGAGTAAAGTGCCCTTATTTTAAACATTATATCGTTCTAAATGCTTAATCCCTATGTAAAAAAGTTATCTAAGCAAGAATATGTTATTGAATAAAATGAGAAAAATTTATTTTAGCCGTAAATCGAAAATAATGGGTCGAGCGAATCGGTCGATTGCGCCGAGACGCGCTATGATGCAACAGACGAGCGATTGGAACGCCCGAATATTTTCAAAGTCCCAACGTACCGATCAAGAGTAAAGTACCATTTTCCTACATTAGATTTCGTTCTAAATGCTTAATCCCTATGTAAAAACGTTAGTTAAGCAAGAATATCGTATTTTTAAAAAAATCTAATGATAGGATTTTCCAGAAAATTGAAAAAACCGAAAAATGTCAAGAGTAAAGTGCCATTTTCTGACATTAGATTTCGTTCTAAATGCTTAATCCCTATGTAGAAACGTTAGTTAAGCAAGAATATCGTATTTTTAAAAAAATCTAATGATAGGATTTTTCAGAAAATTGAAAAAACCGTAAAATGTCAAGAGTAAAGTGCCCTTACTTTAAACAATGCATCGTTCTAAATGCTTAATCCCTATGTAAAAAAGTTATTTAAGCAGGAATATGTTATTGAAAAAAATTAGAAAAATTTATTTTAGCCGTAAATCGAAAATAATGGATCGAGCGAATCGGTCGATTGCGCCGAGACGCGCTATGATGCAACAGACGAGCGATTGGAACCCCCGAATATTTTCAAAGTCCCAACGTACCGATCAAGAGTAAAGTACCATTTTCCTACATTAGATTTCGTTCTAAATGCTTAATCCCTATGTAAAAACGTTAGTTAAGCAAGAATATCGTATTTTTAAAAAAATCTAATGATACGATTTTCCAGAAAATTGAAAAAACCGAAAAATGTCAAGAGTAAAGTGCCATTTTCTGACATTAGATTTCGTTCTAAATGCTTAATCCCTATGTAGAAACGTTAGTTAAGCAAGAATATCGTATTTTTAAAAAAATCTAATGATAGGATTTTTCAGAAAATTGAAAAAACCGTAAAATGTCAAGAGTAAAGTGCCCTTACTTTAAACAATGTATCGTTCTAAATGCTTAATCCCTATGTAAAAAAGTTATTTAAGCAGGAATATGTTATTGAAAAAAATTAGAAAAATTTATTTTAGCCGTAAATCGAAAATAATGGATCGAGCGAATCGGTCGATTGCGCCGAGACGCGCTATGATGCAACAGACGAGCGATTGGAACCCCCGAATATTTTCAAAGTCCCAACGTACCGATCAAGAGTAAAGTACCATTTTCCTACATTAGATTTCGTTCTAAATGCTTAATCCCTATGTAAAAACGTTAGTTAAGCAAGAATATCGTATTTTTAAAAAAATCTAATGATACGATTTTCCAGAAAATTGAAAAAACCGAAAAATGTCAAGAGTAAAGTGCCATTTTCTGACATTAGATTTCGTTCTAAATGCTTAATCCCTATGTAGAAACGTTAGTTAAGCAAGAATATCGTATTTTTAAAAAAATCTAATGATAGGATTTTTCAGAAAATTGAAAAAACCGTAAAATGTCAAGAGTAAAGTGCCCTTATTTTAAACAATGTATCGTTCTAAATGCTTAATCCCTATGTAAAAAAGTTATTTTAGCAGGAATATGTTATTGAAAAAAATTAGAAAAATTTATTTTAGCCGTAAATCGAAAATAATGGGGACACCGGAGCTGTTCGAAGCGCCGAGCGCGCCGCGTACGCCCGAATATTTTCAAAGTCCCAACGTACCGATCAAGAGTAAAGTACCATTTTCCTACATTAGATTTCGTTCTAAATGCTTAATCCCTATGTAAAAACGTTAGTTAAGCAAGAATATCGTATTTTTAAAAAAATCTAATGATAGGATTTTCCAGAAAATTGAAAAAACCGAAAAATGTCAAGAGTAAAGTGCCATTTTCTGACATTAGATTTCGTTCTAAATGCTTAATCCCTATGTAGAAAGGTTAGTTAAGCAAGATTATCGTATTTTTAAAAAAATCTAATGATAGGATTTTTCAGAAAATTGAAAAAACCGTAAAATGTCAAGAGTAAAGTGCCCTTATTTTAAACATTATATCGTTCTAAATGCTTAATCCCTATGTAAAAAAGTTATCTAAGCAAGAATATGTTATTGAATAAAATGAGAAAAATTTATTTTAGCCGTAAATCGAAAATAATGGGTCGAGCGAATCGGTCGATTGCGCCGAGACGCGCTATGATGCAACAGACGAGCGATTGGAACGCCCGAATATTTTCAAAGTCCCAACGTACCGATCAAGAGTAAAGTACCATTTTCCTACATTAGATTTCGTTCTAAATGCTTAATCCCTATGTAAAAACGTTAGTTAAGCAAGAATATCGTATTTTTAAAAAAATCTAATGATAGGATTTTCCAGAAAATTGAAAAAACCGAAAAATGTCAAGAGTAAAGTGCCATTTTCTGACATTAGATTTCGTTCTAAATGCTTAATCCCTATGTAGAAACGTTAGTTAAGCAAGAATATCGTATTTTTAAAAAAATCTAATGATAGGATTTTTCAGAAAATTGAAAAAACCGTAAAATGTCAAGAGTAAAGTGCCCTTACTTTAAACAATGCATCGTTCTAAATGCTTAATCCCTATGTAAAAAAGTTATTTAAGCAGGAATATGTTATTGAAAAAAATTAGAAAAATTTATTTTAGCCGTAAATCGAAAATAATGGATCGAGCGAATCGGTCGATTGCGCCGAGACGCGCTATGATGCAACAGACGAGCGATTGGAACCCCCGAATATTTTCAAAGTCCCAACGTACCGATCAAGAGTAAAGTACCATTTTCCTACATTAGATTTCGTTCTAAATGCTTAATCCCTATGTAAAAACGTTAGTTAAGCAAGAATATCGTATTTTTAAAAAAATCTAATGATACGATTTTCCAGAAAATTGAAAAAACCGAAAAATGTCAAGAGTAAAGTGCCATTTTCTGACATTAGATTTCGTTCTAAATGCTTAATCCCTATGTAGAAACGTTAGTTAAGCAAGAATATCGTATTTTTAAAAAAATCTAATGATAGGATTTTTCAGAAAATTGAAAAAACCGTAAAATGTCAAGAGTAAAGTGCCCTTACTTTAAACAATGTATCGTTCTAAATGCTTAATCCCTATGTAAAAAAGTTATTTAAGCAGGAATATGTTATTGAAAAAAATTAGAAAAATTTATTTTAGCCGTAAATCGAAAATAATGGATCGAGCGAATCGGTCGATTGCGCCGAGACGCGCTATGATGCAACAGACGAGCGATTGGAACCCCCGAATATTTTCAAAGTCCCAACGTACCGATCAAGAGTAAAGTACCATTTTCCTACATTAGATTTCGTTCTAAATGCTTAATCCCTATGTAAAAACGTTAGTTAAGCAAGAATATCGTATTTTTAAAAAAATCTAATGATACGATTTTCCAGAAAATTGAAAAAACCGAAAAATGTCAAGAGTAAAGTGCCATTTTCTGACATTAGATTTCGTTCTAAATGCTTAATCCCTATGTAGAAAGGTTAGTTAAGCAAGATTATCGTATTTTTAAAAAAATCTAATGATAGGATTTTTCAGAAAATTGAAAAAACCGTAAAATGTCAAGAGTAAAGTGCCCTTATTTTAAACATTATATCGTTCTAAATGCTTAATCCCTATGTAAAAAAGTTATCTAAGCAAGAATATGTTATTGAATAAAATGAGAAAAATTTATTTTAGCCGTAAATCGAAAATAATGGGTCGAGCGAATCGGTCGATTGCGCCGAGACGCGCTATGATGCAACAGACGAGCGATTGGAACGCCCGAATATTTTCAAAGTCCCAACGTACCGATCAAGAGTAAAGTACCATTTTCCTACATTAGATTTCGTTCTAAATGCTTAATCCCTATGTAAAAACGTTAGTTAAGCAAGAATATCGTATTTTTAAAAAAATCTAATGATAGGATTTTCCAGAAAATTGAAAAAACCGAAAAATGTCAAGAGTAAAGTGCCATTTTCTGACATTAGATTTCGTTCTAAATGCTTAATCCCTATGTAGAAACGTTAGTTAAGCAAGAATATCGTATTTTTAAAAAAATCTAATGATAGGATTTTTCAGAAAATTGAAAAAACCGTAAAATGTCAAGAGTAAAGTGCCCTTACTTTAAACAATGCATCGTTCTAAATGCTTAATCCCTATGTAAAAAAGTTATTTAAGCAGGAATATGTTATTGAAAAAAATTAGAAAAATTTATTTTAGCCGTAAATCGAAAATAATGGATCGAGCGAATCGGTCGATTGCGCCGAGACGCGCTATGATGCAACAGACGAGCGATTGGAACCCCCGAATATTTTCAAAGTCCCAACGTACCGATCAAGAGTAAAGTACCATTTTCCTACATTAGATTTCGTTCTAAATGCTTAATCCCTATGTAAAAACGTTAGTTAAGCAAGAATATCGTATTTTTAAAAAAATCTAATGATACGATTTTCCAGAAAATTGAAAAAACCGAAAAATGTCAAGAGTAAAGTGCCATTTTCTGACATTAGATTTCGTTCTAAATGCTTAATCCCTATGTAGAAAGGTTAGTTAAGCAAGATTATCGTATTTTTAAAAAAATCTAATGATAGGATTTTTCAGAAAATTGAAAAAACCGTAAAATGTCAAGAGTAAAGTGCCCTTATTTTAAACATTATATCGTTCTAAATGCTTAATCCCTATGTAAAAAAGTTATCTAAGCAAGAATATGTTATTGAATAAAATGAGAAAAATTTATTTTAGCCGTAAATCGAAAATAATGGGTCGAGCGAATCGGTCGATTGCGCCGAGACGCGCTATGATGCAACAGACGAGCGATTGGAACGCCCGAATATTTTCAAAGTCCCAACGTACCGATCAAGAGTAAAGTACCATTTTCCTACATTAGATTTCGTTCTAAATGCTTAATCCCTATGTAAAAACGTTAGTTAAGCAAGAATATCGTATTTTTAAAAAAATCTAATGATAGGATTTTCCAGAAAATTGAAAAAACCGAGAAATGTCAAGAGTAAAGTGCCATTTTCTGACATTAGATTTCGTTCTAAATGCTTAATCCCTATGTAGAAACGTTAGTTAAGCAAGAATATCGTATTTTTAAAAAAATCTAATGATAGGATTTTTCAGAAAATTGAAAAAACCGTAAAATGTCAAGAGTAAAGTGCCCTTACTTTAAACAATGCATCGTTCTAAATGCTTAATCCCTATGTAAAAAAGTTATTTAAGCAGGAATATGTTATTGAAAAAAATTAGAAAAATTTATTTTAGCCGTAAATCGAAAATAATGGATCGAGCGAATCGGTCGATTGCGCCGAGACGCGCTATGATGCAACAGACGAGCGATTGGAACCCCCGAATATTTTCAAAGTCCCAACGTACCGATCAAGAGTAAAGTACCATTTTCCTACATTAGATTTCGTTCTAAATGCTTAATCCCTATGTAAAAACGTTAGTTAAGCAAGAATATCGTATTTTTAAAAAAATCTAATGATACGATTTTCCAGAAAATTGAAAAAACCGAAAAATGTCAAGAGTAAAGTGCCATTTTCTGACATTAGATTTCGTTCTAAATGCTTAATCCCTATGTAGAAACGTTAGTTAAGCAAGAATATCGAATTTTTAAAAAAATCTAATGATAGGATTTTTCAGAAAATTGAAAAAACCGTAAAATGTCAAGAGTAAAGTGCCCTTACTTTAAACAATGTATCGTTCTAAATGCTTAATCCCTATGTAAAAAAGTTATTTAAGCAGGAATATGTTATTGAAAAAAATTAGAAAAATTTATTTTAGCCGTAAATCGAAAATAATGGGGACACCGGAGCTGTTCGAAGCGCCGAGCGCGCCGCGTACGCCCGAATATTTTCAAAGTCCCAACGTACCGATCAAGAGTAAAGTACCATTTTCCTACATTAGATTTCGTTCTAAATGCTTAATCCCTATGTAAAAACGTTAGTTAAGCAAGAATATCGTATTTTTAAAAAAATCTAATGATAGGATTTTCCAGAAAATTGAAAAAACCGAAAAATGTCAAGAGTAAAGTGCCATTTTCTGACATTAGATTTCGTTCTAAATGCTTAATCCCTATGTAGAAACGTTAGTTAAGCAAGAATATCGTATTTTTAAAAAAATCTAATGATAGGATTTTTCAGAAAATTGAAAAAACCGTAAAATGTCAAGAGTAAAGTGCCCTTATTTTAAACAATGTATCGTTCTAAATGCTTAATCCCTATGTAAAAAAGTTATTTAAGCAGGAATATGTTATTGAAAAAAATTAAAAAAATTTATTTTAGCCGTAAATCGAAAATAATGGATCGAGCGAATCGGTCGATTGCGCCGAGACGCGCTATGATGCAACAGACGAGCGATTGGAACGCCCGAATATTTTCAAAGTCCCAACGTACCGATCAAGAGTAAAGTGCCATTTTCTGACATTAGATTTCGTTCTAAATGCTTAATCCCTATGTAGAAACGTTAGTTAAGCAAGAATATCGGCAAACTTGCTGCATCAGATCGGCTCCCTGATCGATGCCAAGCTGGCATCGTTCAGGAGGGAGCTGATCCCGCGGATGCAGGATCCGCGGTCGGTGCCGCCCGTGCCGCCCGCCCCCAGCCCGTCGATAGGCAAGAAAGGGGGGAGAAAGGGTGGCAGTGGAGGAGGGGCTGCGTCCGCTAAGGCGGCGCAGATGCAGCCCCCACAGCAGAGGGCTGCCTCTGCTGTTGTGCCGCCCTCCACCACACCTCCTACTGAGCTGTGGTCGAGGGTAGTTGGCCGAAGGGCCAAAAAGGCGGCTGCCGCAGCTAAACCTGCGGCGGCTGCCAAGGCCTCTTCGGCCGGGAGGGCGGCGAAACGGGTGGCACCGGCTGCCCCGAAGAGGGCTCCCCTGCCGCCGCGTCCGCCCCGCACGGCTGCCGTTACGATAACGGTACCGGCCGGCGGGGCGATGACGTACGCCGAGGCGATGGCCACTGCCAGGTCGAAGGTTGACCTGGCAGAGATTGGCATCGCCTCGTTAAAGCCCAGGAGAGCGGTGACGGGGGGAATCATTTTGGAGGTCCCCGGGGCTGATGGGGCAGCTAAGGCCACTGCCCTAGCTGCGAAGATGGCGGACGCGCTGGCGGGAACCGGCGTGAAGGTCGCGCGCCCAATTAAGAAGGCCGATCTAAGGGTGCGCGGCCTGGTCGACTCGACCACGCCGGAGGAGGTTGCCGTGGCCGTCGCCCATGTAGGAGGGTGCGACCGGGGGGATGTTAAGACCGGCGAAATCCGGTCTTCCCCCTCCGGTTTGGGCACCCTCTGGGTCCAGTGCCCTGCTGCGGCCGCGCGTAAAGTTGCGGTCGCGGGCAAGCTCACGGTCGGCTGGACCCGGGCGACGGTGGAGGCCCTCAGCGCCCGGCCCCTGCAGTGCTATCGCTGCCTTGGCCTAGGCCATACAACTCAGCGATGCACTGCGGCCGAGGATCGTTCCGACTGCTGCTTTGGGTGCGGCAGTCGGGACCACAAGGTGGCCGGCTGTACGGCGAAGCCCAACTGCCCGCTCTGTGCGGGAGCGGGCAAGCCGGCCGGCCACCGCCTCGGTAGCCGGGCGTGCCCCGCCAGCGCGAAACGCGGCAGGGGCAGTAGGGGGAGGAAATCCGCGGTGGCCAAGGCGACGGCCACCGTGGCTACTAAGCCAAAGGTGGCACCCAAAGGTGCCACCGTCGCGCCCGCGGGGGCGGATGGGGCCAAAGAGGCCCCAGACGCCACCGCTCCCGCGGCGGCGATGGAGGTGGAGGCCTGCCCGTAATGGGGCCCAAGGGCCCTATAATACAGGCCAACCTGAACCGCTCGGCCAGGGCACAGGACCTCCTGGTGCAATTCCTGGCCGAGCGGGGTGCCGGGTTGGCCGTAGCGGCGGAGCCGTACAGGATTCCCGATCATCCACATTGGATGGGGGACCTGAGCGGCTCCGCCGTTATAATATGGGTAGGCCGGCCGGGGTCCCCGGCGTGCTCCGTTATCGAGCGCGGCCGGGGATACCTGGCCGTTGACTGGGGCGGCACCGCGGTTGTGGCGATCTATGCACCTCCAAGGTGGTCCCTCGAGGAGTTTGTGCAGTATCTGGACGGGGTGGGGAGATGCGTCTCCCGCTGCCAGCCCCGTCCGGTGCTGGTCCTGGGGGACTTCAACGCCAAGTCGCCGGCTTGGGGTTCCCCCAGGACGAACCCGAGGGGCCGGGAGGTGCTTGACTGGGCGGCGGGACTCGAGCTCCGTCTTTTAAACACGGGCTCGGTCCATACGTGCGTGCGGCATAATGGGGGGTCCATCGTTGACCTTTCATGGGCAACGCCCCCCGCCGCGCGCCGTATTACGGGGTGGAGGGTGGCGGAGGAGGTCGAGACGCTGTCTGACCACAGGTACATTGTTCTCGGCCTCTCCGCCGCCCCATCGACGCCCCGACGTCGCCCCGCTGATGAGGGATCGCCTCAGCCGCGGTGGGCGCTAAAGCGCCTCGACCAGGACGCCCTGATGGCGGCAGCCCACGTCGTGGCCTGGCCAGCAACACCGGCCGGGCCAGTCGACGGGACAAGGGAGGCCCAATGGTTCCGGGGCGCAATGACGTCCATTTGCGACGTCGCCATGCCCCGGGCCAGGGTTTTCCCGAGGAAGGCGGTGTACTGGTGGTCGCGCGCGATAGCGGATTTGCGCACAGAGTGCGTTCGCGCGCGACGCCAGTACGCCCGCGCCCGTCGACGACGGCGTTCCGACGTGGAGCTGGCTATCCAGCTGTATGGGCAATACAGGGAGAAGGTGGTCGCCCTGCAGCTGGCCATCAGGCAAGCAAAGAGCCAGGCCTGGCGCGACCTTCTCGGCACTATCAACCGAGATCCATGGGGGCGCCCATATAAAATGGCGATGGGACGATTACGTCCCTGGGCGCCCCCTCTGACGGAGAGCCTGGATCCGGGGATGCTCGGACGGGTCGTGGACGCGCTATTCCCCGTCAGCGGGGAGGCGTCCCGGCCCGTCCCTCAGCTAGAGGGACACGAGTGGTCCCCGGATCTGGAGGTCGCGCCGGAGGAAATGGCCGGGGTAGTCAAATGGCTCCGGGGCAAGAATACTGCCCCGGGGCCGGACGGTATCCCCGGCCGGGTCTGGCTGCTTGCCATGGGCGTCCTGGGCGAGAGGCTTAGAGGCCTCTACTCCGGGCTCCTGAGGTCCGGGGTGTTCCCGGACCTTTGGAGGAGAAGTCGGATGGTCCTCTTAAGGAAGGATGGGAGGCCTGCGGATTCTCCCTCCGCGTACCGGCCCATTTGCCTCCTGGACGAGGTGGGCAAGATCTTTGAAAAGATCATTGCTGCCCGCCTCGCCAGGCACCTGTCCCGCGTTGGCCCCGATCTGGCGGACTGCCAGTTCGGCTTCCGGGAGGGGCGATCGACGGTCGATGCAATCGACCGTCTAAAGTCCCTCTCGGACAATGCCGTGGCACGGGGCGGGGTGTGCTTGGCGGTGTCGATAGACATCGTCAATGCGTTTAACACCCTGCCCTGGTCCGCCATTAGGGAGGCCCTGGTTGAACACCAGGTGCCTCCCTATCTGAGGCGGGTAATCGGGGCCTACCTGCGGGGCAGGTGGGTGGAATACCCGGGCCGGTACGGGACGATACGGAGGGAAGTGGACTGCGGGGTCCCACAGGGGTCCGTGTTAGGACCACTCCTGTGGGACCTGGGATATAACGCAGTCCTGAAGGCCTCCCTACCCGACGGTGCCACCCTCATCTGCTATGCAGATGACACATTGGTGGTCGCCGTCGGGGACACCTTCGAGAGGACCATCCGACGAGCGGAAGTTGCGGTGGCAGCCGTCGTCGCGAGGATCCACGGTCTGGGGCTGAAGGTGGCCCCGGAGAAGGCCGAGGCCGTCTGGTTTGGACGGCCTTGGTCTCGGCCACGGGCCAGATCGTGGATCTGGGTTGGAGGAGCCTGCGTCGAGGTGAAGTCCGAGATCAAGTATCTCGGACTGATCCTCGACAGCCACTGGAGGTTCGGAGCACATTTCGGCCGCCTCGTCCCCCGAGTTGAGAGGGCGGCGGCCGCGTTAGGCCGCCTGTTGCCCAATATCGGGGGACCGGGCGATATGGTGCGCCGCCTATACCTAGGCGTGGTGCGGTCAATGGTATTATACGGCGCCCCGATTTGGGCGCCGTCCGTGAGGGCAAGCCGGCGCAGCACATTGTTGTTGCGCCGGCTTCAGAGGCAAATGGCCCTTCGCCTCATACGGGGGTACCGCACCACGTCTACCGTGGCGGCGCTTGCTCTGGCGGGAGAAATTCCCTTCGAGCTGCAGGCGGCGATGCGCGCCTATGTCTATAGGCGCATATGCATCGCTGGCCGGGCTCGGGGGGACCCGCCGGAGCAAGAGGCGGTCGAGGGCTTCGGGCTCCAGGCCCGGGGACTAGCGCTCGCCAGGTGGCATGCGGAGCTTTGTTCCCATGCCGCCGAGCGCGTCCCCGGGGCTCTCCTGCCGCACTTCACCACGTGGCGGGAGAGGCGGTTTGGCAGGCTCTCCTACCGTGCGACGCAGGTATTCACCGGGCATGGCTGCTTCGGTGTCTACCTGTGTCGCATCGGTCGGGAAGCGACGACGGTGTGCCACCACTGTGGCGCGGAGGAGGACTCGGCGCAGCATACACTGGAGGTGTGCCCCGCCTTTTCAGTGCTGCGCCGAGTCCTAACTAGGGAAGTTGGTGGCGACCTCGCTCTCTCCAGCTTAGTTGGGGCCATGCTGGAGAGCCCGACAAAATGGGCGGCAGCCATAGCCTTCTGCGAACAGGTAATGTTGCAGAAGGAGGCTGCCGAGCGGGGTCGCCGTGAGCGGGGGGTGCGGCGTGTGCGCCCACGCCTAGAGCCCCCCCCGAGTAGCTGATACTAGGCGGGCGGCGGGTGTACCGGACCATGCCGGTTTAATTGCCCGCCGCCCGCCAACCGAGGATGCCCAATTTTAAAGTGGGGGCGACAAAACCGTCGCCCCCGACGGCCGCTGGTGCGGCCGTCGTGAAGAGGCGGTGTGGGGTGCGGTCCCCCGCACCGCCGAATCAAGATGATTCATGGGGGGGAGGATTAATCTCCCCCCGGGACGCGGCCGGCCACCGCTCCATCCTGGTGGCCGGCCAGGCGAGGGGGAGCTGCGGTCGTGTTCTTGAAGAGTTCCCGTGGCTCCCCCGTTAATCGCCAGCGCCCTAGGCCGCCGTGGGGGTTTTAGCGGGTCGAACCCCGCACTACCCCCCCTCCGCCCTTCGGGCGGAGCGGGGGTGTCTGACCTGCAGATTTCCCCCACGTTAAAAAAATAAAAAAAAAAAAAGTTAAGCAAGAATATCGTATTTTTAAAAAAATCTAATGATAGGATTTTTCAGAAAATTGAAAAAACCGTAAAATGTCAAGAGTAAAGTGCCCTTATTTTAAACAATGTATCGTTCTAAATGCTTAATCCCTATGTAAAAAAGTTATTTAAGCAGGAATATGTTATTGAAAAAAATTAGAAAAATTTATTTTAGCCGTAAATCGATAATAATGGATCGAGCGAATCGCTCGATTGCGCCGAGACGCGCTATGATGCAACAGACGAGCGATTGGAACGCCCGAATATTTTCAAAGTCCCAACGTACCGATCAAGAGTAAAGTACCATTTTCCTACATTAGATTTCGTTCTAAATGCTTAATCCCTATGTAGAAACGTTAGTTAAGCAAGAATATCGTATTTTTAAAAAAATCTAATGATAGGATTTTCCAGAAAATTGAAAAAACCGAAAAATGTCAAGAGTAAAGTGCCATTTTCTGACATTAGATTTCGTTCTAAATGCTTAATCCCTATGTAGAAACGTTAGTTAAGCAAGAATATCGTATTTTTAAAAAAATCTAATGATAGGATTTTTCAGAAGATTGAAAAAACCGTAAAATGTCAAGAGTAAAGTGCCCTTATTTTAAACAATGTATCGTTCTAAATGCTTAATCCCTATGTAAAAAAGTTATTTAAGCAGGAATATGTTATTGAAAAAAATTAGAAAAATTTATTTTAGCCGTAAATCGAAAATAATGGATCGAGCGAATCGGTCGATTGCGCCGAGACGCGCTATGATGCAACAGACGAGCGATTGGAACGCCCGAATATTTTCAAAGTCCCAACGTACCGATCAAGAGTAAAGTACCATTTTCCTACATTAGATTTCGTTCTAAATGCTTAATCCCTATGTAAAAACGTTAGTTAAGCAAGAATATCGTATTTTTAAAAAAATCTAATGATAGGATTTTCCAGAAAAATGAAAAAACCGAAAAATGTCAAGAGTAAAGTGCCATTTTCTGACATTAGATTTCGTTCTAAATGCTTAATCCCTATGTAGAAACGTTAGTTAAGCAAGAATATCGTATTTTTAAAAAAATCTAATGATAGGATTTTTCAGAAAATTGAAAAAACCGTAAAATGTCAAGAGTAAAGTGCCCTTATTTTAAACAATGTATCGTTCTAAATGCTTAATCCCTATGTAAAAAAGTTATTTAAGCAGGAATATGTTATTGAAAAAAATTAGAAAAATTTATTTTAGCCGTAAATCGAAAATAATGGATCGAGCGAATCGGTCGATTGCGCCGAGACGCGCTATGATGCAACAGACGAGCGATTGGAACCCCCGAATATTTTCAAAGTCCCAACGTACCGATCAAGAGTAAAGTACCATTTTCCTACATTAGATTTCGTTCTAAATGCTTAATCCCTATGTAAAAACGTTAGTTAAGCAAGAATATCGTATTTTAAAAAAAATCTAATGATAGGATTTTCCAGAAAAATGAAAAAACCGAAAAATGTCAAGAGTAAAGTGCCATTTTCTGACATTAGATTTCGTTCTAAATGCTTAATCCCTATGTAGAAACGTTAGTTAAGCAAGAATATCGTATTTTTAAAAAAATCTAATGATAGGATTTTCCAGAAAATTGAAAAAACCGAAAAATGTCAAGAGTAAAGTGCCCTTATTTTAAACATTATATCGTTCTAAATGCTTAATCCCTATGTAAAAAAGTTATCTAAGCAAGAATATGTTATTGAATAAAATGAGAAAAATTTATTTTAGCCGTAAATCGAAAATAATGGGTCGAGCGAATCGCTCGATTGCGCCGAGACGCGCTATGATGCAACAGACGAGCGATTGGAACGCCCGAATATTTTCAAAGTCCCAACGTACCGATCAAGAGTAAAGTACCATTTTCCTACATTAGATTTCGTTCTAAATGCTTAATCCCTATGTAGAAACGTTAGTTAAGCAAGAATATCGTATTTTTAAAAAAATCTAATGATAGGATTTTCCAGAAAATTGAGAAAACCGAAAAATGTCAAGAGTAAAGTGCCATTTTCTGACATTAGATTTCGTTCTAAATGCTTAATCCCTATGTAGAAACGTTAGTTAAGCAAGAATATCGTATTTTTAAAAAAATCTAATGATAGGATTTTTCAGAAAATTGAAAAAACCGTAAAATGTCAAGAGTAAAGTGCCCTTACTTTAAACAATGCATCGTTCTAAATGCTTAATCCCTATGTAAAAACGTTAGTTAAGCAAGAATATCGTATTTTTAAAAAAATCTAATGATAGGATTTTCCAGAAAATTGAAAAAACCGAAAAATGTCAAGAGTAAAGTGCCATTTTCTGACATTAGATTTCGTTCTAAATGCTTAATCCCTATGTAGAAACGTTAGTTAAGCAAGAATATCGTATTTTTAAAAAAATCTAATGATAGGATTTTTCAGAAAATTGAAAAAACCGTAAAATGTCAAGAGTAAAGTGCCCTTATTTTAAACAATGTATCGTTCTAAATGCTTAATCCCTATGTAAAAAAGTTATTTAAGCAGGAATATGTTATTGAAAAAAATTAGAAAAATTTATTTTAGCCGTAAATCGAAAATAATGGATCGAGCGAATCGCTCGATTGCGCCGAGACGCGCTATGATGCAACAGACGAGCGATTGGAACGCCCGAATATTTTCAAAGTCCCAACGTACCGATCAAGAGTAAAGTACCATTTTCCTACATTAGATTTCGTTCTAAATGCTTAATCCCTATGTAGAAACGTTAGTTAAGCAAGAATATCGTATTTTTAAAAAAATCTAATGATAGGATTTTCCAGAAAATTGAAAAAACCGAAAAATGTCAAGAGTAAAGTGCCATTTTCTGACATTAGATTTCGTTCTAAATGCTTAATCCCTATGTAGAAACGTTAGTTAAGCAAGAATATCGTATTTTTAAAAAAATCTAATGATAGGATTTTTCAGAAGATTGAAAAAACCGTAAAATGTCAAGAGTAAAGTGCCCTTATTTTAAACAATGTATCGTTCTAAATGCTTAATCCCTATGTAAAAAAGTTATTTAAGCAGGAATATGTTATTGAAAAAAATTAGAAAAATTTATTTTAGCCGTAAATCGAAAAGAAGTCTGTTCGTTTCTCTGTCTCTCTCGCGCGATCGAACTATCGATGTTTCCCGACAAACTATTGGAAGTTTAATTAAATTTTATACATGAAATTACTCGTTTTGATCCCCGCTACACAGCCGTATACTTTTTATAATTTTGTGGAATCGGGAACCTTGAAATATTTAACATAACGCGGATCGACTGTCTCTGTCTCTTTCTAGATCGGAAGAATCGATGTTTCCCGGCAAACTATTGGGAGTTTAATTAAACTTTATACATGAAATTACTCGTTCTGATCCCCGCTACACAGCCGTATACTTTTTATAATTTTGTGGAATCGGGAACCTCGAAATATTTATCATAACGCGGATCGACTGTCTCTGTCTCTTTCTAGATCGGAAGAATCGATGTTTCCCGGCAAACTATTGGGAGTTTAATTAAACTTTATACATGAAATTACTCGTTTTGGTCCCCGCTACACAGCCGTATACTTTTTATAATTTTGTGGAATCGGGAACCTCGAAATATTTATCATAACGCGGATCGACTGTCTCTGTCTCTTTCTAGATCGGAAGAATCGATGTTTCCCGGCAAACTATTGGGAGTTTAATTAAACTTTATACATGAAATTACTCGTTATGATCCCCGCTACACAGCCGTATACTTTTTATAATTTTGTGGAATCGGGAACCTTGAAATATTTAACATAACGCGGATCGACTGTCTCTGTCTCTTTCTAGATCGGAAGAATCGATGTTTCCCGGCAAACTATTGGGAGTTTAATTAAACTTTATACATGAAATTACTCGTTCTGATCCCCGCTACACAGCCGTATACTTTTTATAATTTTGTGGAATCGGGAACCTCGAAATATTTATCATAACGCGGATCGACTGTCTCTGTCTCTTTCTAGATCGGAATAATCGATGTTTCCCGGCAAACTATTGGGAGTTTAATTAAACTTTATACATGAAATTACTCGTTTTGGTCCCCGCTACACAGCCGTATACTTTTTATAATTTTATGGAATCGGGAACCTTGAAATATTTAACATAACGCGGATCGACTGTCTCTGTCTCTTTCTAGATCGGAATAATCGATGTTTCCCGGCAAACTAATGGGATATTAATTAAACTTTATACACGAAATTACTCGTTTTGATCCCTGCTACACAGCCGTATACTTTTTATAATTTTGTGGAATCGGGAACCTTGAAATATTTAACATAACGCGGATCGACTGTCTCTGTCTCTTTCTAGATCGGAATAATCGATGTTTCCCGGCAAACTAATGGGATATTAATTAAACTTTATACATGAAATTACTCGTTTTGGTCCCCGCTACACAGCCGTATACTTTTTATAATTTTATGGAATCGGGAACCTTGAAATATTTAACATAACGCGGATCGACTGTCTCTGTCTCTTTCTAGATCGGAATAATCGATGTTTCCCGGCAAACTATTGGGAGATTAATTAAACTTTATACACGAAATTACTCGTTTTGATCCCCGCTACACAGCCGTATACTTTTTATAATTTTGTGGAATCGGTAACCTGGAGATATTTAACATAACGCGGATCGTCTATCTCTGTCTCTTTCTAGATCGGAATAATCGATGTTTCCCGGCAAAGTAATGGGAGATTAATTAAACTTTATACACGAAATTACTCGTTTTGATCCCCGCTACACAGCCGTATACTTTTTATAATTTTGTGGAATCGGGAACCTTGAAATATTTAACATAACGCGGATCGACTGTCTCTGTCTCTTTCTAGATCGGAATAATCGATGTTTCCCGGCAAACTATTGGGAGTTTAATTAAACTTTATACATGAAATTACTCGTTTTGATCCCCGCTACACAGCCGTATACTTTTTATAATTTTGTGGAATCGGGAACCTTGAGATATTTAACATAACGCGGATCGACTGTCTCTGTCTCTTTCTAGATCGGAATAATCGATGTTTCCCGGCAAACTAATGGGAGTTTAATTAAACTTTATACACGAAATTACTCGTTTTGATCCCCGCTACACAGCCGTATACTTTTTATAATTTTGTGGAATCGGGAACCTTGAGATATTTAACATAACGCGGATCGACTGTCTCTGTCTCTTTCTAGATCGGAATTATCGATGTTTCCCGGAAACTAATGGGATATTAATTAAACTTTATACACGAAATTACTCGTTTTGGTCCCTGCTACACAGCCGTATACTTTTTATAATTTTGTGGAATCGGGAACCTTGAAATATTTAACATAACGCGGATCGACTGTCTCTCTCTCTTTCTAGATCGGAATAATCGATGTTTCCCGGCAAACTATTGGGAGATTAATTAAACTTTATACATGAAATTACTCGTTTTGGTCCCCGCTACACAGCCGTATACTTTTTATAATTTTATGGAATCGGGAACCTTGAAATATTTAACATAACGCGGATCGACTGTCTCTGTCTCTTTCTAGATCGGAATAATCGATGTTTCCCGGCAAACTATTGGGAGATTAATTAAACTTTATACACGAAATTACTCGTTTTGATCCCCGCTACACAGCCGTATACTTTTTATAATTTTGTGGAATCGGTAACCTTGAGATATTTAACATAACGCGGATCGACTGTCTCTGTCTCTTTCTAGATCGGAATTATCGATGTTTCCCGGCAAACTATTGGGAGATTAATTAAACTTTATACATGAAATTACTCGTTTTGATCCCCGCTACACAGCCGTATACTTTTTATAATTTTGTGGAATCGGTAACCTTGAAATATTTAACATAACGCGGATCGTCTATCTCTGTCTCTTTCTAGATCGGAAGAATCGATGTTTCCCGGCAAACTAATGGGAGTTTAATTAAACTTTATGCATCAAATCATTCAGTTTGACTCCTGCAACACAACCAAACACTCTCTGTAATTTTCTGAACTGAAAAACCACTGAAATTGCGCTCGAAATGCGGAGCGACGGGTCGACGCGTCTGCACTGTGCGACAGCTAGTCAAAACGTCCGAACAGCGTATTGTTTTCGATCTCTTGGTATAATATTCGTATTCCTTGCTGTGTATAGCTTCCGATCGATTATTGCAATGGTCAAAGTTCCAGCGGC
>NW_027476566.1:132500-150000 GCF_051020955.1 Megalopta genalis | reverse complement strand
GCATGTATTAGCTCTAGAATTACCACAGTTATCCAAGTAAATTTTAGTACGATCTAAGAAACCATAACTGATTTAATGAGCCATTCGCGGTTTCACCTTAATACGGCATGTACTGAGACATGCATGGCTTAATCTTTGAGACAAGCATATGACTACTGGCAGGATCAACCAGGGAACTATACAATATGTATATATAAAATGGACAAAATTTAAATCCTTTTCCATCGTCGCCTGTTTCATATATATATGTCAGGTCGACACACCATTTTTCTCTTTCAAATATGTACAAGTTTTGCCACATTCCGCGCTTGTAACATATCTTCTTTAACGCTCAATTTCTTTCATTTTTCTACCATACAGATATTACCGTACGCCCAAAAACGTACGTATTATATTTTTGTTCTATCATAAAATCACATTTTTCTACGTACGCCAGCTTCGTACGTTTCTATCTTTGCCTTCATAAAATCACAAGATAATTTTATCTTCAAGAGTCTCGCTATTAACATCTTGTAAGATAAATGTACGTCCCAGCTAAAACGTACAAATACTTCAAGTTAAGTAATAATATATCATCGCTATTGACAAATTTTTAAGATCCAAGACACAGTTCTCTCTATATGTTTTAATATTTTTTATGTACTCAAATATATTCAAAGGAAAAAGTACATGGGTGATGCCATAGTCGTGGAAGCGCGTACGCTCACGCTGATCTTCTGACCGCCGGAAGCACGAAACCTCTGATCTGGGCAAAATCGGCAAGCCGAGGAAGAACGGACAGGACACATGCTGGACTGGCGAGAAAGCGTGTTCTTCCGCTCGCGCTAGGCATTTCGATTTCTGACACCTCTTGATTTAAAAAATCAGTTTTTTGATAGTTTTCTCTCTCCACTGGGCTATTCATTTTAGCCACAGTTTTCAATTGGTACGATTTGCTTCCAAATCTTACAGATGCATTTTAAAAAATTTTTCCATCGCTCGGACAGAAGAGTCGATTGCTCAGTGAGTACGAGTATACATACAAAGTGCATACGGGTAACCAACCCCGTAGGGCTTGCCACATATGGGCCATTCGGTCAAAGACACCGACCCGTGGCCACGCTGTGTGGAGAAAAGTCCGTAACGTAAACGGCACGAAACAGTCAGGACCGAAGCCCCGAAGGAGCTCTGAGACAGCTTCTCGACCGAGATCGTAGAATTGGCCCAAAACCCGCTCTGCTCCGTCCGCCTCGCACGGACCGTGTATCTCTTATAGATACCGAACGGCCGGCAAGGACGCCGGCGCCGCCGGCCGAATAGCACGCGCGCTTATGAGTGTAAACCGCCGCGGCAACAGACCGCCCGGCCGTGCTGTTGTAACATAGCGCGTGAACGAACGAAAAAAATTTTTATAGTAAACATTAAAATAAATTACACTACCGTAAACTAGACAAAAAATTACACATTTTTTCCCAATATGAAAATTTTCACAAACTTTTTAAAGTCCCATCGCATCGAGTAAACTTTTTTAATAACGCGTCCGCACGATTCTAAATGCTTAATCCATATGTGAAATCGTTCACTGATCACGAATATCGTATTTAAAAAAATTACAAAAATTTATTTTTCAAAATAATCAAAAAAAACCGAAAAATCACAAGAGTAAAGTACCATTATTTTAAACAACATGTCGTTCTAAATGCTTAATCCCTATGTAAAAAAGTTATTTAAGCAAGAATATGTAATTGAAAAAAATTAGAAAAATTTATTTTAGCCGTAAATCGAAAATAATGGGGACACCGGAGCTGTTCGAAGCGCCGAGACGCGCCGCGTACGGCCGAATATTTTCTAAGTCCCAACGTACCGATCAAGAGTAAAGTACCATTTTCCTACATTAGATTTCGTTCTAAATGCTTAATCCCTATGTAAAAACGTTAGTTAAGCAAGAATATCGTATTTTTAAAAAAATCTAATGATACGATTTTCCAGAAAATTGAAAAAACCGAAAAATGTCAAGAGTAAAGTGCCATTTTCTGACATTAGATTTCGTTCTAAATGCTTAATCCCTATGTAGAAACGTTAGTTAAGCAAGAATATCGTATTTTTAAAAAAATCTAATGATAGGATTTTTCAGAAAATTGAAAAAACCGTAAAATGTCAAGAGTAAAGTGCCCTTATTTTAAACAATGTATCGTTCTAAATGCTTAATCCCTATGTAAAAAAGTTATTTTAGCAGGAATATGTTATTGAAAAAAATTAGAAAAATTTATTTTAGCCGTAAATCGAAAATAATGGGGACACCGGAGCTGTTCGAAGCGCCGAGCGCGCCGCGTACGCCCGAATATTTTCAAAGTCCCAACGTACCGATCAAGAGTAAAGTACCATTTTCCTACATTAGATTTCGTTCTAAATGCTTAATCCCTATGTAAAAACGTTAGTTAAGCAAGAATATCGTATTTTAAAAAAAATCTAATGATAGGATTTTCCAGAAAATTGAAAAAACCGAAAAATGTCAAGAGTAAAGTGCCATTTTCTGACATTAGATTTCGTTCTAAATGCTTAATCCCTATGTAGAAAGGTTAGTTAAGCAAGATTATCGTATTTTTAAAAAAATCTAATGATAGGATTTTTCAGAAAATTGAAAAAACCGTAAAATGTCAAGAGTAAAGTGCCCTTATTTTAAACATTATATCGTTCTAAATGCTTAATCCCTATGTAAAAAAGTTATCTAAGCAAGAATATGTTATTGAATAAAATGAGAAAAATTTATTTTAGCCGTAAATCGAAAATAATGGGTCGAGCGAATCGGTCGATTGCGCCGAGACGCGCTATGATGCAACAGACGAGCGATTGGAACGCCCGAATATTTTCAAAGTCCCAACGTACCGATCAAGAGTAAAGTACCATTTTCCTACATTAGATTTCGTTCTAAATGCTTAATCCCTATGTAAAAACGTTAGTTAAGCAAGAATATCGTATTTTTAAAAAAATCTAATGATAGGATTTTCCAGAAAATTGAAAAAACCGAAAAATGTCAAGAGTAAAGTGCCATTTTCTGACATTAGATTTCGTTCTAAATGCTTAATCCCTATGTAGAAACGTTAGTTAAGCAAGAATATCGTATTTTTAAAAAAATCTAATGATAGGATTTTTCAGAAAATTGAAAAAACCGTAAAATGTCAAGAGTAAAGTGCCCTTACTTTAAACAATGCATCGTTCTAAATGCTTAATCCCTATGTAAAAAAGTTATTTAAGCAGGAATATGTTATTGAAAAAAATTAGAAAAATTTATTTTAGCCGTAAATCGAAAATAATGGATCGAGCGAATCGGTCGATTGCGCCGAGACGCGCTATGATGCAACAGACGAGCGATTGGAACCCCCGAATATTTTCAAAGTCCCAACGTACCGATCAAGAGTAAAGTACCATTTTCCTACATTAGATTTCGTTCTAAATGCTTAATCCCTATGTAAAAACGTTAGTTAAGCAAGAATATCGTATTTTTAAAAAAATCTAATGATACGATTTTCCAGAAAATTGAAAAAACCGAAAAATGTCAAGAGTAAAGTGCCATTTTCTGACATTAGATTTCGTTCTAAATGCTTAATCCCTATGTAGAAACGTTAGTTAAGCAAGAATATCGTATTTTTAAAAAAATCTAATGATAGGATTTTTCAGAAAATTGAAAAAACCGTAAAATGTCAAGAGTAAAGTGCCCTTACTTTAAACAATGTATCGTTCTAAATGCTTAATCCCTATGTAAAAAAGTTATTTAAGCAGGAATATGTTATTGAAAAAAATTAGAAAAATTTATTTTAGCCGTAAATCGAAAATAATGGATCGAGCGAATCGGTCGATTGCGCCGAGACGCGCTATGATGCAACAGACGAGCGATTGGAACCCCCGAATATTTTCAAAGTCCCAACGTACCGATCAAGAGTAAAGTACCATTTTCCTACATTAGATTTCGTTCTAAATGCTTAATCCCTATGTAAAAACGTTAGTTAAGCAAGAATATCGTATTTTTAAAAAAATCTAATGATACGATTTTCCAGAAAATTGAAAAAACCGAAAAATGTCAAGAGTAAAGTGCCATTTTCTGACATTAGATTTCGTTCTAAATGCTTAATCCCTATGTAGAAAGGTTAGTTAAGCAAGATTATCGTATTTTTAAAAAAATCTAATGATAGGATTTTTCAGAAAATTGAAAAAACCGTAAAATGTCAAGAGTAAAGTGCCCTTATTTTAAACATTATATCGTTCTAAATGCTTAATCCCTATGTAAAAAAGTTATCTAAGCAAGAATATGTTATTGAATAAAATGAGAAAAATTTATTTTAGCCGTAAATCGAAAATAATGGGTCGAGCGAATCGGTCGATTGCGCCGAGACGCGCTATGATGCAACAGACGAGCGATTGGAACGCCCGAATATTTTCAAAGTCCCAACGTACCGATCAAGAGTAAAGTACCATTTTCCTACATTAGATTTCGTTCTAAATGCTTAATCCCTATGTAAAAACGTTAGTTAAGCAAGAATATCGTATTTTTAAAAAAATCTAATGATAGGATTTTCCAGAAAATTGAAAAAACCGAAAAATGTCAAGAGTAAAGTGCCATTTTCTGACATTAGATTTCGTTCTAAATGCTTAATCCCTATGTAGAAACGTTAGTTAAGCAAGAATATCGTATTTTTAAAAAAATCTAATGATAGGATTTTTCAGAAAATTGAAAAAACCGTAAAATGTCAAGAGTAAAGTGCCCTTACTTTAAACAATGCATCGTTCTAAATGCTTAATCCCTATGTAAAAAAGTTATTTAAGCAGGAATATGTTATTGAAAAAAATTAGAAAAATTTATTTTAGCCGTAAATCGAAAATAATGGATCGAGCGAATCGGTCGATTGCGCCGAGACGCGCTATGATGCAACAGACGAGCGATTGGAACCCCCGAATATTTTCAAAGTCCCAACGTACCGATCAAGAGTAAAGTACCATTTTCCTACATTAGATTTCGTTCTAAATGCTTAATCCCTATGTAAAAACGTTAGTTAAGCAAGAATATCGTATTTTTAAAAAAATCTAATGATACGATTTTCCAGAAAATTGAAAAAACCGAAAAATGTCAAGAGTAAAGTGCCATTTTCTGACATTAGATTTCGTTCTAAATGCTTAATCCCTATGTAGAAACGTTAGTTAAGCAAGAATATCGTATTTTTAAAAAAATCTAATGATAGGATTTTTCAGAAAATTGAAAAAACCGTAAAATGTCAAGAGTAAAGTGCCCTTACTTTAAACAATGTATCGTTCTAAATGCTTAATCCCTATGTAAAAAAGTTATTTAAGCAGGAATATGTTATTGAAAAAAATTAGAAAAATTTATTTTAGCCGTAAATCGAAAATAATGGATCGAGCGAATCGGTCGATTGCGCCGAGACGCGCTATGATGCAACAGACGAGCGATTGGAACCCCCGAATATTTTCAAAGTCCCAACGTACCGATCAAGAGTAAAGTACCATTTTCCTACATTAGATTTCGTTCTAAATGCTTAATCCCTATGTAAAAACGTTAGTTAAGCAAGAATATCGTATTTTTAAAAAAATCTAATGATACGATTTTCCAGAAAATTGAAAAAACCGAAAAATGTCAAGAGTAAAGTGCCATTTTCTGACATTAGATTTCGTTCTAAATGCTTAATCCCTATGTAGAAACGTTAGTTAAGCAAGAATATCGTATTTTTAAAAAAATCTAATGATAGGATTTTTCAGAAAATTGAAAAAACCGTAAAATGTCAAGAGTAAAGTGCCCTTATTTTAAACAATGTATCGTTCTAAATGCTTAATCCCTATGTAAAAAAGTTATTTTAGCAGGAATATGTTATTGAAAAAAATTAGAAAAATTTATTTTAGCCGTAAATCGAAAATAATGGGGACACCGGAGCTGTTCGAAGCGCCGAGCGCGCCGCGTACGCCCGAATATTTTCAAAGTCCCAACGTACCGATCAAGAGTAAAGTACCATTTTCCTACATTAGATTTCGTTCTAAATGCTTAATCCCTATGTAAAAACGTTAGTTAAGCAAGAATATCGTATTTTAAAAAAAATCTAATGATAGGATTTTCCAGAAAATTGAAAAAACCGAAAAATGTCAAGAGTAAAGTGCCATTTTCTGACATTAGATTTCGTTCTAAATGCTTAATCCCTATGTAGAAAGGTTAGTTAAGCAAGATTATCGTATTTTTAAAAAAATCTAATGATAGGATTTTTCAGAAAATTGAAAAAACCGTAAAATGTCAAGAGTAAAGTGCCCTTATTTTAAACATTATATCGTTCTAAATGCTTAATCCCTATGTAAAAAAGTTATCTAAGCAAGAATATGTTATTGAATAAAATGAGAAAAATTTATTTTAGCCGTAAATCGAAAATAATGGGTCGAGCGAATCGGTCGATTGCGCCGAGACGCGCTATGATGCAACAGACGAGCGATTGGAACGCCCGAATATTTTCAAAGTCCCAACGTACCGATCAAGAGTAAAGTACCATTTTCCTACATTAGATTTCGTTCTAAATGCTTAATCCCTATGTAAAAACGTTAGTTAAGCAAGAATATCGTATTTTTAAAAAAATCTAATGATAGGATTTTCCAGAAAATTGAAAAAACCGAAAAATGTCAAGAGTAAAGTGCCATTTTCTGACATTAGATTTCGTTCTAAATGCTTAATCCCTATGTAGAAACGTTAGTTAAGCAAGAATATCGTATTTTTAAAAAAATCTAATGATAGGATTTTTCAGAAAATTGAAAAAACCGTAAAATGTCAAGAGTAAAGTGCCCTTACTTTAAACAATGCATCGTTCTAAATGCTTAATCCCTATGTAAAAAAGTTATTTAAGCAGGAATATGTTATTGAAAAAAATTAGAAAAATTTATTTTAGCCGTAAATCGAAAATAATGGATCGAGCGAATCGGTCGATTGCGCCGAGACGCGCTATGATGCAACAGACGAGCGATTGGAACCCCCGAATATTTTCAAAGTCCCAACGTACCGATCAAGAGTAAAGTACCATTTTCCTACATTAGATTTCGTTCTAAATGCTTAATCCCTATGTAAAAACGTTAGTTAAGCAAGAATATCGTATTTTTAAAAAAATCTAATGATACGATTTTCCAGAAAATTGAAAAAACCGAAAAATGTCAAGAGTAAAGTGCCATTTTCTGACATTAGATTTCGTTCTAAATGCTTAATCCCTATGTAGAAACGTTAGTTAAGCAAGAATATCGTATTTTTAAAAAAATCTAATGATAGGATTTTTCAGAAAATTGAAAAAACCGTAAAATGTCAAGAGTAAAGTGCCCTTACTTTAAACAATGTATCGTTCTAAATGCTTAATCCCTATGTAAAAAAGTTATTTAAGCAGGAATATGTTATTGAAAAAAATTAGAAAAATTTATTTTAGCCGTAAATCGAAAATAATGGATCGAGCGAATCGGTCGATTGCGCCGAGACGCGCTATGATGCAACAGACGAGCGATTGGAACCCCCGAATATTTTCAAAGTCCCAACGTACCGATCAAGAGTAAAGTACCATTTTCCTACATTAGATTTCGTTCTAAATGCTTAATCCCTATGTAAAAACGTTAGTTAAGCAAGAATATCGTATTTTTAAAAAAATCTAATGATACGATTTTCCAGAAAATTGAAAAAACCGAAAAATGTCAAGAGTAAAGTGCCATTTTCTGACATTAGATTTCGTTCTAAATGCTTAATCCCTATGTAGAAAGGTTAGTTAAGCAAGATTATCGTATTTTTAAAAAAATCTAATGATAGGATTTTTCAGAAAATTGAAAAAACCGTAAAATGTCAAGAGTAAAGTGCCCTTATTTTAAACATTATATCGTTCTAAATGCTTAATCCCTATGTAAAAAAGTTATCTAAGCAAGAATATGTTATTGAATAAAATGAGAAAAATTTATTTTAGCCGTAAATCGAAAATAATGGGTCGAGCGAATCGGTCGATTGCGCCGAGACGCGCTATGATGCAACAGACGAGCGATTGGAACGCCCGAATAATTTCAAAGTCCCAACGTACCGATCAAGAGTAAAGTACCATTTTCCTACATTAGATTTCGTTCTAAATGCTTAATCCCTATGTAAAAACGTTAGTTAAGCAAGAATATCGTATTTTTAAAAAAATCTAATGATACGATTTTCCAGAAAATTGAAAAAACCGAAAAATGTCAAGAGTAAAGTGCCATTTTCTGACATTAGATTTCGTTCTAAATGCTTAATCCCTATGTAGAAACGTTAGTTAAGCAAGAATATCGTATTTTTAAAAAAATCTAATGATAGGATTTTTCAGAAAATTGAAAAAACCGTAAAATGTCAAGAGTAAAGTGCCCTTATTTTAAACAATGTATCGTTCTAAATGCTTAATCCCTATGTAAAAAAGTTATTTTAGCAGGAATATGTTATTGAAAAAAATTAGAAAAATTTATTTTAGCCGTAAATCGAAAATAATGGGGACACCGGAGCTGTTCGAAGCGCCGAGCGCGCCGCGTACGCCCGAATATTTTCAAAGTCCCAACGTACCGATCAAGAGTAAAGTACCATTTTCCTACATTAGATTTCGTTCTAAATGCTTAATCCCTATGTAAAAACGTTAGTTAAGCAAGAATATCGTATTTTAAAAAAAATCTAATGATAGGATTTTCCAGAAAATTGAAAAAACCGAAAAATGTCAAGAGTAAAGTGCCATTTTCTGACATTAGATTTCGTTCTAAATGCTTAATCCCTATGTAGAAAGGTTAGTTAAGCAAGATTATCGTATTTTTAAAAAAATCTAATGATAGGATTTTTCAGAAAATTGAAAAAACCGTAAAATGTCAAGAGTAAAGTGCCCTTATTTTAAACATTATATCGTTCTAAATGCTTAATCCCTATGTAAAAAAGTTATCTAAGCAAGAATATGTTATTGAATAAAATGAGAAAAATTTATTTTAGCCGTAAATCGAAAATAATGGGTCGAGCGAATCGGTCGATTGCGCCGAGACGCGCTATGATGCAACAGACGAGCGATTGGAACGCCCGAATATTTTCAAAGTCCCAACGTACCGATCAAGAGTAAAGTACCATTTTCCTACATTAGATTTCGTTCTAAATGCTTAATCCCTATGTAAAAACGTTAGTTAAGCAAGAATATCGTATTTTTAAAAAAATCTAATGATAGGATTTTCCAGAAAATTGAAAAAACCGAAAAATGTCAAGAGTAAAGTGCCATTTTCTGACATTAGATTTCGTTCTAAATGCTTAATCCCTATGTAGAAACGTTAGTTAAGCAAGAATATCGTATTTTTAAAAAAATCTAATGATAGGATTTTTCAGAAAATTGAAAAAACCGTAAAATGTCAAGAGTAAAGTGCCCTTACTTTAAACAATGCATCGTTCTAAATGCTTAATCCCTATGTAAAAAAGTTATTTAAGCAGGAATATGTTATTGAAAAAAATTAGAAAAATTTATTTTAGCCGTAAATCGAAAATAATGGATCGAGCGAATCGGTCGATTGCGCCGAGACGCGCTATGATGCAACAGACGAGCGATTGGAACCCCCGAATATTTTCAAAGTCCCAACGTACCGATCAAGAGTAAAGTACCATTTTCCTACATTAGATTTCGTTCTAAATGCTTAATCCCTATGTAAAAACGTTAGTTAAGCAAGAATATCGTATTTTTAAAAAAATCTAATGATACGATTTTCCAGAAAATTGAAAAAACCGAAAAATGTCAAGAGTAAAGTGCCATTTTCTGACATTAGATTTCGTTCTAAATGCTTAATCCCTATGTAGAAAGGTTAGTTAAGCAAGATTATCGTATTTTTAAAAAAATCTAATGATAGGATTTTTCAGAAAATTGAAAAAACCGTAAAATGTCAAGAGTAAAGTGCCCTTATTTTAAACATTATATCGTTCTAAATGCTTAATCCCTATGTAAAAAAGTTATCTAAGCAAGAATATGTTATTGAATAAAATGAGAAAAATTTATTTTAGCCGTAAATCGAAAATAATGGGTCGAGCGAATCGGTCGATTGCGCCGAGACGCGCTATGATGCAACAGACGAGCGATTGGAACGCCCGAATATTTTCAAAGTCCCAACGTACCGATCAAGAGTAAAGTACCATTTTCCTACATTAGATTTCGTTCTAAATGCTTAATCCCTATGTAAAAACGTTAGTTAAGCAAGAATATCGTATTTTTAAAAAAATCTAATGATAGGATTTTCCAGAAAATTGAAAAAACCGAAAAATGTCAAGAGTAAAGTGCCATTTTCTGACATTAGATTTCGTTCTAAATGCTTAATCCCTATGTAGAAACGTTAGTTAAGCAAGAATATCGTATTTTTAAAAAAATCTAATGATAGGATTTTTCAGAAAATTGAAAAAACCGTAAAATGTCAAGAGTAAAGTGCCCTTACTTTAAACAATGCATCGTTCTAAATGCTTAATCCCTATGTAAAAAAGTTATTTAAGCAGGAATATGTTATTGAATAAAATGAGAAAAATTTATTTTAGCCGTAAATCGAAAATAATGGGTCGAGCGAATCGGTCGATTGCGCCGAGACGCGCTATGATGCAACAGACGAGCGATTGGAACGCCCGAATATTTTCAAAGTCCCAACGTACCGATCAAGAGTAAAGTACCATTTTCCTACATTAGATTTCGTTCTAAATGCTTAATCCCTATGTAAAAACGTTAGTTAAGCAAGAATATCGTATTTTTAAAAAAATCTAATGATAGGATTTTCCAGAAAATTGAAAAAACCGAGAAATGTCAAGAGTAAAGTGCCATTTTCTGACATTAGATTTCGTTCTAAATGCTTAATCCCTATGTAGAAACGTTAGTTAAGCAAGAATATCGTATTTTTAAAAAAATCTAATGATAGGATTTTTCAGAAAATTGAAAAAACCGTAAAATGTCAAGAGTAAAGTGCCCTTACTTTAAACAATGCATCGTTCTAAATGCTTAATCCCTATGTAAAAAAGTTATTTAAGCAGGAATATGTTATTGAAAAAAATTAGAAAAATTTATTTTAGCCGTAAATCGAAAATAATGGATCGAGCGAATCGGTCGATTGCGCCGAGACGCGCTATGATGCAACAGACGAGCGATTGGAACCCCCGAATATTTTCAAAGTCCCAACGTACCGATCAAGAGTAAAGTACCATTTTCCTACATTAGATTTCGTTCTAAATGCTTAATCCCTATGTAAAAACGTTAGTTAAGCAAGAATATCGTATTTTTAAAAAAATCTAATGATACGATTTTCCAGAAAATTGAAAAAACCGAAAAATGTCAAGAGTAAAGTGCCATTTTCTGACATTAGATTTCGTTCTAAATGCTTAATCCCTATGTAGAAACGTTAGTTAAGCAAGAATATCGAATTTTTAAAAAAATCTAATGATAGGATTTTTCAGAAAATTGAAAAAACCGTAAAATGTCAAGAGTAAAGTGCCCTTACTTTAAACAATGTATCGTTCTAAATGCTTAATCCCTATGTAAAAAAGTTATTTAAGCAGGAATATGTTATTGAAAAAAATTAGAAAAATTTATTTTAGCCGTAAATCGAAAATAATGGGGACACCGGAGCTGTTCGAAGCGCCGAGCGCGCCGCGTACGCCCGAATATTTTCAAAGTCCCAACGTACCGATCAAGAGTAAAGTACCATTTTCCTACATTAGATTTCGTTCTAAATGCTTAATCCCTATGTAAAAACGTTAGTTAAGCAAGAATATCGTATTTTTAAAAAAATCTAATGATAGGATTTTCCAGAAAATTGAAAAAACCGAAAAATGTCAAGAGTAAAGTGCCATTTTCTGACATTAGATTTCGTTCTAAATGCTTAATCCCTATGTAGAAACGTTAGTTAAGCAAGAATATCGTATTTTTAAAAAAATCTAATGATAGGATTTTTCAGAAAATTGAAAAAACCGTAAAATGTCAAGAGTAAAGTGCCCTTATTTTAAACAATGTATCGTTCTAAATGCTTAATCCCTATGTAAAAAAGTTATTTAAGCAGGAATATGTTATTGAAAAAAATTAAAAAAATTTATTTTAGCCGTAAATCGAAAATAATGGATCGAGCGAATCGGTCGATTGCGCCGAGACGCGCTATGATGCAACAGACGAGCGATTGGAACGCCCGAATATTTTCAAAGTCCCAACGTACCGATCAAGAGTAAAGTGCCATTTTCTGACATTAGATTTCGTTCTAAATGCTTAATCCCTATGTAGAAACGTTAGTTAAGCAAGAATATCGTATTTTTAAAAAAATCTAATGATAGGATTTTTCAGAAAATTGAAAAAACCGTAAAATGTCAAGAGTAAAGTGCCCTTATTTTAAACAATGTATCGTTCTAAATGCTTAATCCCTATGTAAAAAAGTTATTTAAGCAGGAATATGTTATTGAAAAAAATTAGAAAAATTTATTTTAGCCGTAAATCGATAATAATGGATCGAGCGAATCGCTCGATTGCGCCGAGACGCGCTATGATGCAACAGACGAGCGATTGGAACGCCCGAATATTTTCAAAGTCCCAACGTACCGATCAAGAGTAAAGTACCATTTTCCTACATTAGATTTCGTTCTAAATGCTTAATCCCTATGTAGAAACGTTAGTTAAGCAAGAATATCGTATTTTTAAAAAAATCTAATGATAGGATTTTCCAGAAAATTGAAAAAACCGAAAAATGTCAAGAGTAAAGTGCCATTTTCTGACATTAGATTTCGTTCTAAATGCTTAATCCCTATGTAGAAACGTTAGTTAAGCAAGAATATCGTATTTTTAAAAAAATCTAATGATAGGATTTTTCAGAAGATTGAAAAAACCGTAAAATGTCAAGAGTAAAGTGCCCTTATTTTAAACAATGTATCGTTCTAAATGCTTAATCCCTATGTAAAAAAGTTATTTAAGCAGGAATATGTTATTGAAAAAAATTAGAAAAATTTATTTTAGCCGTAAATCGAAAATAATGGATCGAGCGAATCGGTCGATTGCGCCGAGACGCGCTATGATGCAACAGACGAGCGATTGGAACGCCCGAATATTTTCAAAGTCCCAACGTACCGATCAAGAGTAAAGTACCATTTTCCTACATTAGATTTCGTTCTAAATGCTTAATCCCTATGTAAAAACGTTAGTTAAGCAAGAATATCGTATTTTTAAAAAAATCTAATGATAGGATTTTCCAGAAAAATGAAAAAACCGAAAAATGTCAAGAGTAAAGTGCCATTTTCTGACATTAGATTTCGTTCTAAATGCTTAATCCCTATGTAGAAACGTTAGTTAAGCAAGAATATCGTATTTTTAAAAAAATCTAATGATAGGATTTTTCAGAAAATTGAAAAAACCGTAAAATGTCAAGAGTAAAGTGCCCTTATTTTAAACAATGTATCGTTCTAAATGCTTAATCCCTATGTAAAAAAGTTATTTAAGCAGGAATATGTTATTGAAAAAAATTAGAAAAATTTATTTTAGCCGTAAATCGAAAATAATGGATCGAGCGAATCGGTCGATTGCGCCGAGACGCGCTATGATGCAACAGACGAGCGATTGGAACCCCCGAATATTTTCAAAGTCCCAACGTACCGATCAAGAGTAAAGTACCATTTTCCTACATTAGATTTCGTTCTAAATGCTTAATCCCTATGTAAAAACGTTAGTTAAGCAAGAATATCGTATTTTAAAAAAAATCTAATGATAGGATTTTCCAGAAAAATGAAAAAACCGAAAAATGTCAAGAGTAAAGTGCCATTTTCTGACATTAGATTTCGTTCTAAATGCTTAATCCCTATGTAGAAACGTTAGTTAAGCAAGAATATCGTATTTTTAAAAAAATCTAATGATAGGATTTTCCAGAAAATTGAAAAAACCGAAAAATGTCAAGAGTAAAGTGCCCTTATTTTAAACATTATATCGTTCTAAATGCTTAATCCCTATGTAAAAAAGTTATCTAAGCAAGAATATGTTATTGAATAAAATGAGAAAAATTTATTTTAGCCGTAAATCGAAAATAATGGGTCGAGCGAATCGCTCGATTGCGCCGAGACGCGCTATGATGCAACAGACGAGCGATTGGAACGCCCGAATATTTTCAAAGTCCCAACGTACCGATCAAGAGTAAAGTACCATTTTCCTACATTAGATTTCGTTCTAAATGCTTAATCCCTATGTAGAAACGTTAGTTAAGCAAGAATATCGTATTTTTAAAAAAATCTAATGATAGGATTTTCCAGAAAATTGAAAAAACCGAAAAATGTCAAGAGTAAAGTGCCATTTTCTGACATTAGATTTCGTTCTAAATGCTTAATCCCTATGTAGAAACGTTAGTTAAGCAAGAATATCGTATTTTTAAAAAAATCTAATGATAGGATTTTTCAGAAAATTGAAAAAACCGTAAAATGTCAAGAGTAAAGTGCCCTTACTTTAAACAATGCATCGTTCTAAATGCCTAATCCCTATGTAAAAACGTTAGTTAAGCAAGAATATCGTATTTTTAAAAAAATCTAATGATAGGATTTTCCAGAAAATTGAAAAAACCGAAAAATGTCAAGAGTAAAGTGCCATTTTCTGACATTAGATTTCGTTCTAAATGCTTAATCCCTATGTAGAAACGTTAGTTAAGCAAGAATATCGTATTTTTAAAAAAATCTAATGATAGGATTTTTCAGAAAATTGAAAAAACCGTAAAATGTCAAGAGTAAAGTGCCCTTATTTTAAACAATGTATCGTTCTAAATGCTTAATCCCTATGTAAAAAAGTTATTTAAGCAGGAATATGTTATTGAAAAAAATTAGAAAAATTTATTTTAGCCGTAAATCGAAAATAATGGATCGAGCGAATCGCTCGATTGCGCCGAGACGCGCTATGATGCAACAGACGAGCGATTGGAACGCCCGAATATTTTCAAAGTCCCAACGTACCGATCAAGAGTAAAGTACCATTTTCCTACATTAGATTTCGTTCTAAATGCTTAATCCCTATGTAGAAACGTTAGTTAAGCAAGAATATCGTATTTTTAAAAAAATCTAATGATAGGATTTTCCAGAAAATTGAAAAAACCGAAAAATGTCAAGAGTAAAGTGCCATTTTCTGACATTAGATTTCGTTCTAAATGCTTAATCCCTATGTAGAAACGTTAGTTAAGCAAGAATATCGTATTTTTAAAAAAATCTAATGATAGGATTTTTCAGAAGATTGAAAAAACCGTAAAATGTCAAGAGTAAAGTGCCCTTATTTTAAACAATGTATCGTTCTAAATGCTTAATCCCTATGTAAAAAAGTTATTTAAGCAGGAATATGTTATTGAAAAAAATTAGAAAAATTTATTTTAGCCGTAAATCGAAAAGAAGTCTGTTCGTTTCTCTGTCTCTCTCGCGCGATCGAACTATCGATGTTTCCCGACAAACTATTGGAAGTTTAATTAAATTTTATACATGAAATTACTCGTTTTGATCCCCGCTACACAGCCGTATACTTTTTATAATTTTGTGGAATCGGGAACCTTGAAATATTTAACATAACGCGGATCGACTGTCTCTGTCTCTTTCTAGATCGGAAGAATCGATGTTTCCCGGCAAACTATTGGGAGTTTAATTAAACTTTATACATGAAATTACTCGTTCTGATCCCCGCTACACAGCCGTATACTTTTTATAATTTTGTGGAATCGGGAACCTCGAAATATTTATCATAACGCGGATCGACTGTCTCTGTCTCTTTCTAGATCGGAAGAATCGATGTTTCCCGGCAAACTATTGGGAGTTTAATTAAACTTTATACATGAAATTACTCGTTTTGGTCCCCGCTACACAGCCGTATACTTTTTATAATTTTGTGGAATCGGGAACCTCGAAATATTTATCATAACGCGGATCGACTGTCTCTGTCTCTTTCTAGATCGGAAGAATCGATGTTTCCCGGCAAACTATTGGGAGTTTAATTAAACTTTATACATGAAATTACTCGTTCTGATCCCCGCTACACAGCCGTATACTTTTTATAATTTTGTGGAATCGGGAACCTTGAAATATTTAACATAACGCGGATCGACTGTCTCTGTCTCTTTCTAGATCGGAAGAATCGATGTTTCCCGGCAAACTATTGGGAGTTTAATTAAACTTTATACATGAAATTACTCGTTCTGATCCCCGCTACACAGCCGTATACTTTTTATAATTTTGTGGAATCGGGAACCTCGAAATATTTATCATAACGCGGATCGACTGTCTCTGTCTCTTTCTAGATCGGAATAATCGATGTTTCCCGGCAAACTATTGGGAGTTTAATTAAACTTTATACATGAAATTACTCGTTTTGGTCCCCGCTACACAGCCGTATACTTTTTATAATTTTATGGAATCGGGAACCTTGAAATATTTAACATAACGCGGATCGACTGTCTCTGTCTCTTTCTAGATCGGAATAATCGATGTTTCCCGGCAAACTATTGGGAGATTAATTAAACTTTATACACGAAATTACTCGTTTTGATCCCCGCTACACAGCCGTATACTTTTTATAATTTTGTGGAATCGGTAACCTTGAGATATTTAACATAACGCGGATCGACTGTCTCTGTCTCTTTCTAGATCGGAATTATCGATGTTTCCCGGCAAAGTAATGGGAGATTAATTAAACTTTATACACGAAATTACTCGTTTTGATCCCCGCTACACAGCCGTATACTTTTTATAATTTTGTGGAATCGGGAACCTTGAAATATTTAACATAACGCGGATCGACTGTCTCTGTCTCTTTCTAGATCGGAAGAATCGATGTTTCCCGGCAAACTATTGGGAGTTTAATTAAACTTTATACATGAAATTACTCGTTTTGGTCCCCGCTACACAGCCGTATACTTTTTATAATTTTGTGGAATCGGGAACCTCGAAATATTTATCATAACGCGGATCGACTGTCTCTGTCTCTTTCTAGATCGGAAGAATCGATGTTTCCCGGCAAACTATTGGGAGTTTAATTAAACTTTATACATGAAATTACTCGTTCTGATCCCCGCTACACAGCCGTATACTTTTTATAATTTTGTGGAATCGGGAACCTTGAAATATTTAACATAACGCGGATCGACTGTCTCTGTCTCTTTCTAGATCGGAATAATCGATGTTTCCCGGCAAACTATTGGGAGATTAATTAAACTTTATACATGAAATTACTCGTTTTGATCCCCGCTACACAGCCGTATACTTTTTATAATTTTGTGGAATCGGTAACCTTGAAATATTTAACATAACGCGGATCGTCTATCTCTGTCTCTTTCTAGATCGGAAGAATCGATGTTTCCCGGCAAACTAATGGGAGTTTAATTAAACTTTATGCATCAAATCATTCAGTTTGACTCCTGCAACACAACCAAACACTCTCTGTAATTTTCTGAACTGAAAAACCACTGAAATTGCGCTCGAAATGCGGAGCGACGGGTCGACGCGTCTGCACTGTGCGACAGCTAGTCA
>NW_027476566.1:117500-127500 GCF_051020955.1 Megalopta genalis | reverse complement strand
GCTAAGAACCTATTCTCAACTGAGGTTTCGAGTAACCTCAGGAGACCGTCGAACATAAGGTTCCAGCACGCGGGGCCGAGGACGGAACCTTGCGGGCATCCTCTTGTCACGCGCCCGGAGATCCTTTCTGTTCCTATCGTGAGACTGACCTTGCGGTCCTCGAAGTAATTGGAGATTACCTCGAAGACGTTGCGCGGGCAGTCTCGATCCCTAAGACTACCTAACACTAGGGGCCACCAGACGTTGTCGAAGGCTCCGGAAATGTCGAAAAGTAGTGCGATCACATGCCGATGCTCGGTGTCATCGACCATGCGGCGCAACTCGACAATTGCATCTTCAGTCGACTTTCCGCGCGTAAACCCGAACTGTCTGCTGGAGATGCGTCCCGTCGCCATCGCCGTCTGCTCTAATCTGCTCTTAAGGAGCTTCTCGAAAGTTTTCCCGATCACGGAGAGGAGACATATTGGTCGGTAGGATTTTGGGTCCTTCTCGTCCTTTCCTTCGCCTTTCAGGAGGATTCTCAGAGAGCCCACCTTCCAGGCGGAGGGGAAGACGCCCCATCGAAGGCACCCATTGAATAGTCGCGAGAGTTCCCCGAGGATCGTTTTCGCGGAGGCCTTCAGGACCTGTACCTCGATGAGGTCCGGTCCTGGCACCTTTTTATTTTCGAAGGAACGAATTGCTCCGGCCACCTCCACCAAGGAAAAGGGCGAGGCGTCGGCGGTATTCGGGGCGATTCGCGCCTCTTCCCGGAGAACCCTTTGTGTCGGCGAATCGAGTTCAGGTCGGTCGTCAGGGACGTGGGCTTCCAGAAGCTCGCTGGCGGTTTCTAAAGCACCGGTTGTACTTTTATTGTTGCGCCGGAGTGTGCTTATCACTTTCTCTACACGGAGTTTATTTGCCTGGAGCTTGTATACGATGCCCCAGGGCTCCGTGTTCCCGTTCGACGTCACGAAGTTTTGCCAGCTTTCCCGTTTCGTCCTCTTCACCTTCCTACTGTAGTTCCGCAACGAAGTACGGTATTCCTGCAGTTTTTGGAGGCGGGAGGGTCCGTCTATCGTCTTCTGGAAGGCACGCCTCTGCCTGTACACGGCCTTTTTGAGCTTTGTTAGCTCTTTGGTCCACCACGGGTTGGACTTTCTAAATTTTCTCTTCTTAGGCATTGACGCGGTGCAGGCGTCAGTGATGACGGCTGTGAGCGTCTCTGCCATCCTATTTACATCTTCCACCGACTCCAAACTCAGGACTTCGAGCCTCGACCGTGAGTGGTCGGACAGGGCCTCCGAGAACCGCTCCCAATCCGCTCGACGAGTGTCGAACCGAGAGTTCGTTGCTCCCTGATTTCCCGTCGCGGCCCTAGGTACCCGCAGCCGGATGTCGATGGCGTTATGATCGCTAGTCGTCCATTCGCTTCTTATCCTCCATTCCTTAATATAGGGCGTCATGGAGGGGGATGCCAAGGTAACGTCGATGTATGACGATCCTTTTGGCGTCCAGAAGGTGGGTGGTTGACTAGCGTCGTTAACTACAGTTAATCTAAACGCGGAAACTAATCTTTCTAACTGCGCTCCCTTCTCGTCTGTGCTATTTGGGCTCCAGAGCGAGGATTGCGCGTTCGCGTCGACAGAAATTATAACTCTCTTCCCCCTCAATGCCAGGAGAACCGTTTCCAAGTGCTTGAGGTGCTTCTCTATCTCGTCTTGGTATTGAAAATAATGAGATACCGCGTAGAAGGAGAAGCCGGGGGTCAGCACTTCCGCGCATGCGCAGTGCGGGTTACTGAGTTGAGAGATGAACGTGACCTCAAAGTGAGGGTTGGGGATGGCGACAGCGGCCCACGGGGAGTGGGTTTTCACCGCCGCCACCCTCACTTCGGTCCCTAATCCGCTTACCCTATAACCTGCGCCTTGCTTACTGGCGTGTGGCTCCTGCAAGAGCAGGACGTCCAGTCGCTTTTGCGCTATTAACTCCCTAACTTCGCCCGTTACTACAGCCGAATGTCGCATGTTCAGCTGTAGTATCCTGATTCCCGTGGCTACATTCGCGGTCGCGGGGTCGCGGTTTCGCGTTGGGGTTGGGGGGACGCGGGGGTTGTTTTTCCTATTTTTCCCTAAATTCGTAACGTCGCACCTTACGAGGTGGACGCGGACGGCGCGAAGACCGATTCCGTCCAATTGTTTAGAAGAGTCTAGTCCTTTTATATTGCCTAGGTCGTTGCCAATGTCCCTCCTGTCCATAGCGGTTAATTCCGCCACAGGGACCCCAGGGACGGGAGTCCCTGTGTCCGAGGCTCTAGCTTTGTATTGTTTTTTAGGCATTATTGATATTAAAGTTAACTGCCCGCCTTCGTCCTTTCCCGTTCGTTCCGTTGTCATGTCCGTTTGAATAGCCATAGTCATAGTTATAGTCCTAGTAATAGGACATGGGTGATGCCATAGTCGTGGAAGCGCGTACGCTCACGCTGATCTTCTGACCGCCGGAAGCACGAAACCTCTGATCTGGGCAAAATCGGCAAGCCGAGGAAGAACGGACAGGACACATGCTGGACTGGCGAGAAAGCGTGTTCTTCCGCTCGCGCTAGGCATTTCGATTTCTGACACCTCTTGATTTAAAAAATCATCAGTTTTTTGATAGTTTTCTCTCTCCACTGGGCTATTCATTTTAGCCACAGTTTTCAATTGGTACGATTTGCTTCCAAATCTTACAGATGCATTTTAAAAAATTTTTCCATCGCTCGGACAGAAGAGTCGATTGCTCAGTGAGTACGAGTATACATACAAAGTGCATACGGGTAACCAACCCCGTAGGGCTTGCCACATATGGGCCATTCGGTCAAAGACACCGACCCGTGGCCACGCTGTGTGGAGAGTAGATAGGGACAGTTAGTGTTGTCGTCAAACTGTGGTCTCTGAGAGACGGGCCGTACCTAAGTCCTTGGTGGACCATACCGGCCGCTCTTGCGACTTGTGCCTGGTGTTCGGGCTCTACCTTCGTTCACCATCGTATCAGGGGAAGACAGCGTGCTACTCCCACTGCCACCTCGAGTCCAACCCAATCCAGGCACTCTTACGGAGTAGTGTTAAAGTCTTTTATCTCCGCAAGAGGGGCTTCAGCCTGGCCCGAGGGGACGAACCCCGAGGGGTTCGCCCAGCATGCCGTACATCAACGGAGCTGGACGAGTCCACGCTCCGTATGCAGTTTCGTTCTATGTTCGCTTCTTAGTCTTGCTTACGGATCGTGCGAATTTTCGGAACTCCTGAAACAGCTGCTCTGACACCAGGCTGGCTTTGTCGATTGGCCACTGAAATCCTTCTCGAATCGCCGCCTGGCGTAGGTGTTCCCTGTCCTCTACGTAACGCTGACAATCGTAGAGGACGTGGTTTGGAGTTTCCTCCTCCCCACATTCGCGCAACTCGTCGTCGACCAGGGCGAACGTCTTGAGCTTCGCACGGAAGTCTCCGTGTCCGCTCAAGAACTGCGCTACATCATGGTCGACTCTGATCCAGCTCGCTGAGAGACGGTCTGATACCTCGCCGAAGTATTGGAAGGTTTCCCTACCCTTCGTCGAGGACGACCATCTCTGCTGCCACATCTCTAAAGTCGCCTCCCTCAGCCTTCTGCGAACTTGGGCTTCGGTGACGACTTCGTCAGCCAATTCGGCCTGACTCACTTGATAGGTTCCATGTTGGAACCCGAGTTTCTTCCTGGCTTTGTACACGCAGCTGAACTCCGCTATCGCCAAGTCCACAGGTATCTCCCCGGCGATCACGGGGATCGCATCAGTGGAGACTGTCCTGTAGGCTTTGACGCAGCCAAGCAGAACATGCCTCTGCGCCCTGGTGAGCACTTTACTCGTCCCAGAGGTAAGGCGGTCTGCCCAGCCCGCGGCAGCATACGTGACGATTGGGACAAACAAGCCGCGGTACAAAGTACGCATCGTCCGATATCCCAATCCCCAGTTCGACTTAGCAATCCTTGCTAGCGCATTAAACGTTCGCAAGGACTTAGCATTCAAATACTCGACATGGGAATGGATACCCAGTCTAGAGTCAAAATGCACGCCAAGGTAACGCACAGAGTCCTTGACGGCAATATTCCGACCTCCTACTTTTATCACAGGTGGCCTCTCTCTGTCGAGAGAGCCTTTTAAGAATACCATCTCGGTCTTGGTCGCAGACAGCGACAATTTCTGCTGGTCGCACCAGCGAGAAATGGTGTCCACAACCAATTGGCCATTGCTTTCTAGACCCTTCCTGCTGTTCGCGAAGATCAAGACAAGAAGGTCGTCTGCATAGGCGATGGGCTCGCAAGTGAGCCCGGCGTTCGATAGGAGCTGTAGAACCTCGTCGAAGACTAAGTTCCAACAGCTCGGACCAAGAATCGATCCCTGTGGGCAGCCCTTAGTGACTTTCTTCCGCACTGCACCGCGATCAGACACCATAGTCACCACGCGGCCGTCGAAGTAGTCGACCACCAATCTAAATAGGTTTTTTGGGCAGCCTCGCTTCCTCAACGCGTTGAGTATGCTTGGCCACCAGACATTATCAAAGGCCGCAGCAATGTCGAAGAGCAGACCCACGACGTACTTTTCCTCTCGACCGGACGCAAGCTCCCTCATCTTTACCACGGCATCAGTCGTGGATCGATGCGGCCTGAATCCGTATTGCCGATCGGAGGCGTAGTCGGGGTGCAAAAACAAACTAGCTAATCGCGTAGCGATTAGCTTCTCCAAGACTTTGCCTACGACCGAAAGCAAGCATATTGGTCTGTAGGACTTTATCTCCGTTTCAGGTTTCTCGGGTCCTTTAAGGATGGTAATGATGGACCCGACTTTCCATTCCACGGGAAAGACTCCGTGTGCCAGGCATCCGTTGTAGAGTCGGAGGAGCTCGCGTGAGATTGTATTACACGAACGTTTTAAAATCTCCGGCTCGATCCGATCTAGGCCTGGACACTTGCCGCTCTTCAGTCGGTTGACCGCCGATCTGAGCTCCGAGAGGGTGAAGGGACTGGCGTCCTCACTCTCCGGCTCGATGGCAGCTTCCCTCCTGACTCGCGCATGATCCGGGGAGTCATTCGCGGGGCTATCGTCCGGAATTAACCCCTCCAGCAGCGCGGAAGCGGTGGAGTCCCAGTCTGTGGTGTAACCCTGGGCAGTGTTACGGTTTATATTCGAGATGACCGTGCTGGCTGTCATCTTCTGCCTCGTGATCTTATAAATGAGGCCCCAGGGTTCCTTGTTTCCCTGCTCGGTCACGAATGCACGCCAGCTGTGCGACCGAGCAGCTTTGATGGCGGCTTTGTAGGCCTTTCTCTGTTTAAGATACTCGGTCCTCTTGGCCGCCCTCTGCTCCTCTGAACATGCTGCGTTCTGCGAGGCTCGTCTAAGTTTGTAGACTCGCCTCTTTTGCCTCGTCAGGTCGGCCGTCCACCATGGGACGGATTTTGAATGCCACTGCTTGGTTGGCATCGAGGAGTCGCACGCTTGGACGATCATTCTTTCGATCTCCTGTGCTAGATGTTCGACATCCCCCTTATTGTTCAATGGATCGGGGGATATACTCCTCTTACTTTCCTGCAGCGCCTTGTCGAACTCGGGCCATTTTGCGCTTCGGAGTCGGAACCTTGGTAATAATCCGTTCCGGTTGGTGCTGCTGTTGCTACTAATTTCGGCAGCACCGTCCTCGGCGCAAAAACTCAAAGAAAACTCTATGACTCGGTGGTCGCTGGTCGTCAGGTCCTCGCGGACCTTCCAACCTCGCACCTTGTCGCAAATATCAGGTGTCGATAGTGTGACGTCGATGTATGACTGTCCACTAGGGCTGGAAAACGTCGGAGCGTTTCCAGCCTCGTTCAAGACAACCAAGCCATGGCTCACGATAAACTCTTCGAGTTTACGGCCTCTCACGTCCGTCTCCGCGCTGCCCCACTGGGCTGATTTCGCGTTAACGTCGGCAGAGATAATGACTCGGTTATGCTTAAGTGCGGAAAGAGCTCTCTCCAACCGCGCCAGACCTGATTCAACGTCATCGGAGCATTGAAAGTACTGGCTGATCAGGAAGAAGCTCCCAAACGAACCCGAGATGCTGACACAGGACAAATGCGTGTCGCACAAGTTAGAGACTTTGACCACGGTTAGATCCGGGTTTCTGACCGCTATTGCAGCCATCACCGGTTCGCCTGCCGTGATCAGCCTCGTTCTCAAGCCTAGCCCGGGCACAGTACCCCGCCAGCTATATGGCTCTTGTGCAAGCAACACATCTACCCCTCGCCTATGCATCTCAGTCCGGACTTCGTCGGTCACGTTTCGGGCCCGCTGCATGTTATGCTGCATGACCCGTATGACTCTCGAGCGTCGCCGGTCGTTTGTACTATCCATTCGAGATTCAAATTATTATTCCTGTCTAATGCGAGACATCTCCAAAACCAGCGCTTCCTGATAGGAGGCGCAGGCCGGGTCTCGCGACTTATGGTCGTGTGGCCGCCCTCTGTCTTTGCAGTTGGAACAAACCGGAGGCTTGCTCTTCCTGCTGCAGAGCGCATAGCCGTGCCCTTTTTCGGCACAATGTCCGCAGACATCCTCTTTGAATTTACAGCGCTTCGCGGTGTGCCCGAAGCGCTGGCACTTATAGCAACGGGTGACCTGTATGAAGTCCCGCACACGGCAGGAACTCCACCCAAGGTACACCCGGTCCCCTCTCTGCGCCAGCCGCCGACGAATCTGCGGACTGACGGCCACTACCCAGTTGGCTGTCTCCGGGGTCTTGCCAGCCATGCGACTGACCCGAACACCCGAAGGCACATCCTTCTGGGACGCCTCAGAGAGGTTTTGCCTCCAAAGACTGGAGGCAATTTCCTCCTTGCCCATCCCTTTCGGAATGTCATAAATCAGGACCTCGGGGTCCCGTTTGCTGGGCAAGGAGACGGACAGTCCCGCACTCGCCAGCTTCTTATTGCCTACGAAGGCTTTTAGGTCCTCCTTGCGATCGGTTTCGACGACGATGCCACCGGAGTGGATGCGTCGAACCGATCTGACACGGATCGCCTCCTTCGCAGGTTTTACGATCGACAGAACAGCTCTCTTAGTAGCATCGCTGTTCTGTCCTTTATCCTTTGGCGGGAAGATACGCACCACGTATTGTGTCGGTGGTCTTCTCGCCTCCGGAGTCGCTGACTGGTTGACCTTTGCCACTTGGGCGTAGGTCAACTGCGCGGCATTGGAGACCGTCTTCGGGAGGGATCCCTTGGACGGCCCAGGTCGCGCCGCACTCATTACGGCAGGGCGCGCTTTTAGGTCCGCCCTGACCGCGGCGAGTTGCCCTTCGACGAAGCTGTTTCTTTGAATCAGCTCCTGGACCAACTCGTTGAGTGCTCCGACTTCTGCTAGTATCTTCGACCCGGACTCCTTGTTGACTTTCGACTCGGGTCGAAAGCAAAAGGTCCGTATCTCCGATACTCGCCTGAAGGCTTCGTCTCTCACGAGATCGAGAGGCCGTACCTTGTGCCCGGAAACCGTCCCCTTCGATTTCCTGGCCTGGTTTGCTGCGGCCTTGCCAGTAGGTGCGACTGGCTTGGCACGCTTCGATTTTTTGGTGACGGTTTTCCAACCGCCACCTTCGGGGTCTTCGACACGCACGGGTGCCGGTTGCACCTTCACGAGCGTGTCTTTGACTTGTTCGATTTTTTTGGGTTTCCCCTTCCCAGCCTTGCGGCTGGGGGAGTCCCCCGACTTGGGCGCTGTCCCCACGTTACCGGTGTCCGGCGCGCCTTCTTCCGTGGCCTCAGTTTTCACCGAGACCGCTCGCGTGGGTGTCACGCATCTCTCCAAGGTCACACGAGGATTGGCGATGTTTAACACCTTCCCGGACCTTGTCTTTTTCGCAGACGCAGGAGGGCTAACAGCTGCTGCTGTAGCTTCCGCGTCTGTGGCGACGGCTTCACTCCGAGTAGGAGCTGGACCCGCCGACTTAGATCGTTCGATTTGTACTTTCAAGTTTTTAGATCCCATATTTAGATCTTTGCCTTCATCCGGTACGCTCCCCGGCCACCACCGACCCACACATTTTGGAACCCGCCATCAGGCTGGGTTAGGGCTACGCACCGGACATAGTCTGCTGACTGGGCCGATTACTCAACCCAGCCCGCGTCCTCGCCCGTCAGAACCCACTCGCCGAAGCGTATGGTCGTTCCAAGCCGATTGACTGGACCAGGGCTGCTTTTCTCGTCCAGCCTCCCATCTAGCCGAAGCAGAGGCCAAAGGTACGTGTTGGGGACGTCTCACCCGCAGGAGAGGGCCCCCTCAGATCCCAGGATCCTCTTTTCCGACGACAAGGGTCGCCACGCACGGCAAACACGCGGGAGACAGCAGTCGGAGAGGCTGCCTCTTCCTCTCCACCACACTTCGTTCGGTTCGCTGCGTTTTGAGAACACGAGCTATCCAGCGGTACCTTTTTCGTGGAGGCTCAAGTGTGGCTAGGGCACGTTTGCCCCTTGCGGCCTGGGTTGCCCAGGCGATTGGTTGCATCCCGATTTCTAGATCCAGCGGCATGTTGCTACGTGGCGCGCTCAGACAACGAAAATGCGGCATTCCGGTCAGACCAGAAAAACCGCATAACGTGACGCGGGGGACTGCAGCCACAAGTGACAACAGTCCCCCGGTAGGGAGTAGTACAGCATATTCAATGCTGTACATGAACACGCCACAGCCCGTATGCTTAGTTCAAGGGCCTCGCCATTATGCGAAGTACTACATGTACAACGCACTGGCGGTCTCAAAATACCCTCATCGCCGATGCATCTGATGCATCCGTCAACTCGGCAGCATTCACTCCGTCGGCGTGTTGCTTTGTGGCGTGTTCAGATAACGAAAATGCGGCATTCCAGTCAGACCAGAAAAACCGCATAACGTAACGCGGGGGACTGAAGCCACAAGTGACAACAGTCCCCCGGATGGGAGTAGTGCAGCATGTTCAATACTGCACAAGAACACGCCACAGCCCGCTTGCTTAATCACGGGCCTCGTCATTATGCGAAGCACTACATGTACAACGCACTGACGGTCTCTCGAGTGCCTTCATCGCCGATGCACCTATCGACTCAGCAGCAACATTCAATCTGACGGCGTGTTGCTTCGTGGCGTGTTCAGACAACGAAAATGCGGCATTCCAGTTAGACCAGAAAAACCGCATAACGTGACGCGGGGGACTGCAGCCACAAGTGACAACAGTCCCCCGCTAAGGAGTAGTACAGCATATTCAATGCTGTACATGAACACGCCACAGCCCGCATGCTTAATCTCGGGCCTCGCCATTATGCGAAGTACTACATGTACGACGCACTGACGGTCTAAAATGCCTTCATCGTCGACGCATCCATCGACTCGGTAGTAGCAACAACCTTCGCGAGGACTAGTTCGGGGGTCGCCTCTCAACCCTGGGTGGCCACAGACCGCCACCGCCAGTAGATAGGGACAGATGGGAATCTCGTTAATCCATTCATGCGCGTCACTAATTAGATGACGAGGCATTTGGCTACCTTAAGAGAGTCATAGTTACTCCCGCCGTTTACCCGCGCTTTTTTGAATTTCTTCACGTTGACATTCAGAGCACTGGGCAGAAATCACATTGCGTCAACACCCGTGGGGGCCATCGCAATGCTTTGTTTTAATTAGACAGTCGGATTCCCCTAGTCCGTGCCAGTTCTGAGCTGAGCGTTGAATGGCGGCCGAAGAGGACGACCGCACCGATGGGAAACGCCACGGAAGCCTCGCAGCAAGGAAGATCCGCGGGAGGCCAAGGCACGGGACCGAGCTCGGATCCCAGCCACGAGAGCCGTTCACCTCGCCCAGGCCCGGCACGTCAGCCAGACCCGCTTCCCGACCAAGCCCGACACGCCCCGCTCCTCAGAGCCAATCCTTATCCCGAAGTTACGGATCCAATTTGCCGACTTCCCTTACCTACATTAATCTATCGACTAGAGGCTCTTTACCTTGGAGACCTGC
>NW_027476566.1:112500-115000 GCF_051020955.1 Megalopta genalis | reverse complement strand
AAAAAAAAAAAAAATAAAAAAAACACAAAAAACCCTTAAAGCAAAAAAAAAACCGTTTATCGCGCCTCACCAATATATCTTTTATAAAATTCGATATCCTCTCCAAATATAGATCTTCGAAACACTCGCAAGACGATTACAATCGGTATAACTTTAACGTCCGTCCGAAAAGTACTTTCGGGGACTAGACGACCGATTGATCTCGTGCGGTTTCGCTATTCGATCATTTGAAGAGAACAAAAAGATATATGGGGCGACCGACAAACGGTTTTCCCGTAGAACCAGACTCGCGATTGCGTTGACACACACATCATAGCCACACCAATAGAAGAGTTTTAGGACGGTAACCCGGGTGGGGTGTTCTTTACTCAGAATATGTGCAACATCGGATCTATATAGCCATCGATACAATTCGTACACAAATGTGTCGTACGAAGAGAGAGACTTTTTTTCCTCTGACAACATAACGGTAAGAGACATCCTTCCACACTCATAGGTTCCACTCCCTGGGGCTATGATATATATATACATATAAATTCAAATTCGAAGCAACGGTCACAATTCTACTCTATATTTTTGCGGGTTATGTGTTCTTTCGTTCAATTTCTTTCATGCGTTCGTTCGATCTCTGTACACAGTCTTCACATAGGACAGACTCGTGTAGTACGCTTTCGTGGGTTAAACCCATCTCGTTTCATTTCAGGCGACGTCGGGAGCGCGTTGAAAATGTACCAGTGAAATCTCGATAGTTCTACGAATACGAATCGTCCCGAAAAAGATTTTGTCACCGCTTCGAAGCGGTGTTTCAGACGGGCGGACGTATATAAAACATATACGACACACGACACCGCCTTCCACACTCACGCTAGTTCGAACACGATTTCCATCTCTCTCGAAGACTGTTAGACGTACGTAAAATTTCTCAATATCCATAGGACCGCGACAAACGCCGACGAAGCGCCCATCATTCGCTCGTACGTATATAGGCAACAAGTGCCATCAACGCAAGCAGTTTATAAGTACGTAAACGACCCTCAGCCAGGCGTGGTCCAGGAATTGTATCCGTGGACCGCAATGTGCGTTCGAAATGTCGATGTTCATGTGTCCTGCAGTTCACACGTTGACGCGCAATTAGCTGCGTTCTTCATCGACCCACGAGCCAAGTGATCCACCGTTCAGGGTAATTTTTCCCTTTTATTCTCTCATATATAATATAATGTGTATTTGCTATCCACCACATTTTTGTGTTATATTTCGGAACAAGCCGATACCCGAAGAGCTCCAACCAGCGCGCGAAGGAGATTCGGGAGTCGTCGTACGACGACATAATTGTCCCTTAAAGAACGAGATATTTCCGTCGAAACCATATATATATGTACGAGCAAATCCAAAACCACTGTTTTCTTGCAAGTTCGACGGTCGGAGCGAATAGAACATTGAAAAGCCTTCTATCGAAGAAACACAGAGAGTATATCACCTCCAAAAACGACGGGGATATGGATATTCAAACTGGACAATTATCAACCCGATACTGGATTCGAAAAGTTTCTCTCTCCTTTCGTCGTTATTTACACCGGACGGACTCACGGCCGGCTCTAGCTGGGTGTCATATATATATATATACGTCCCACGCTCATGCTGCCACTAGCGCGCAACAGAGTAGGGTGTCAATGACAACGACACAGCATTGAAACGAGCTACACAAGCCGGTCTCTCTTGATACCAATGTAAACGAGCATTAAGTTATCTTCAGACTGCCCGATATTTTCGTCCTTTGGACTTTCCCAACGATTCCTTTTTTTCTTTTTTTTTTACACACCACAGCGAAGACTTGAGGAAGCGTGATTAGCACGCTCGCATCCCTCCCTGTCCTACTACAACTGTAAAGAAAGAAAAAAGAATACATTGGGCTTTCTCTCTATCGAGAAGATGGCCTACGCAACGCAGATCAAAGGCCTAATACGTGTAATATAATACGCGTCTGGCCGTGTATAAATCACGCACGAATGATCTGGTCGGGCCCAACTCTTCTCGTACGCTTATTTTTCCGTGTTGGGGCACTATCATAAAATCACACAAACCCCAACACGTGTGTGTCTTGGAAGGAAGATGGCCTACGCAACGCAGATCAAAGGCCTAATACGTGTAGTACACACGTCTGCCGTGTAAATCACGCACGAATGATCTGGTCGGGCCCAACTCTTCTCCACCACACCACATCCCAACTTTGTACATTTTTATATATTTTTGTGCGTTGGGGCACCTTCATAATCACAAACCCCAACAACACATATATCTCTCTCTTTGAAAGATTTGTTGTGGCCTACGCAACGCAGATCAAAGGCCTAATACGTGTAGTACACACGTCTGGCCGTGTAAATCACGCACGAATGATCTGGCGGGCTCAACAATATCTTTTTTTTTTATATGAATTCTTATCCACAAACTAATCGAATTCATTTTCTCTCCTCCTCTCCTCTCTCTTTGAGATATATTGGAA
>NW_027476566.1:87500-110000 GCF_051020955.1 Megalopta genalis | reverse complement strand
GCAAAATCGGCAAGCCGAGGAAGAACGGACAGGACACATGCTGGACTGGCGAGAAAGCGTGTTCTTCCGCTCGCGCTAGGCATTTCGATTTCTGACACCTCTTGATTTAAAAAATCAGTTTTTTGATAGTTTTCTCTCTCCACTGGGCTATTCATTTTAGCCACAGTTTTCAATTGGTACGATTTGCTTCCAAATCTTACAGATGCATTTTAAAAAATTTTTCCATCGCTCGGACAGAAGAGTCGATTGCTCAGTGAGTACGAGTATACATACAAAGTGCATACGGGTAACCAACCCCGTAGGGCTTGCCACATATGGGCCATTCGGTCAAAGACACCGACCCGTGGCCACGCTGTGTGGAGAAAAGTCCGTAACGTAAACGGCACGAAACAGTCAGGACCGAAGCCCCGAAGGAGCTCTGAGACAGCTTCTCGACCGAGATCGTAGAATTGGCCCAAAACCCGCTCTGCTCCGTCCGCCTCGCACGGACCGTGTATCTCTTATAGATACCGAACGGCCGGCAAGGACGCCGGCGCCGCCGGCCGAATAGCACGCGCGCTTATGAGTGTAAACCGCCGCGGCAACAGACCGCCCGGCCGTGCTGTTGTAACATAGCGCGTGAACGAACGAAAAAAATTTTTATAGTAAACATTAAAATAAATTACACTACCGTAAACTAGACAAAAAATTACACATTTTTTCCCAATATGAAAATTTTCACAAACTTTTTAAAGTCCCATCGCATCGAGTAAACTTTTTTAATAACGCGTCCGCACGATTCTAAATGCTTAATCCATATGTGAAATCGTTCACTGATCACGAATATCGTATTTAAAAAAATTACAAAAATTTATTTTTCAAAATAATCAAAAAAAACCGAAAAATCACAAGAGTAAAGTACCATTATTTTAAACAACATGTCGTTCTAAATGCTTAATCCCTATGTAAAAAAGTTATTTAAGCAAGAATATGTAATTGAAAAAAATTAGAAAAATTTATTTTAGCCGTAAATCGAAAATAATGGGGACACCGGAGCTGTTCGAAGCGCCGAGACGCGCCGCGTACGGCCGAATATTTTCTAAGTCCCAACGTACCGATCAAGAGTAAAGTACCATTTTCCTACATTAGATTTCGTTCTAAATGCTTAATCCCTATGTAAAAACGTTAGTTAAGCAAGAATATCGTATTTTTAAAAAAATCTAATGATACGATTTTCCAGAAAATTGAAAAAACCGAAAAATGTCAAGAGTAAAGTGCCATTTTCTGACATTAGATTTCGTTCTAAATGCTTAATCCCTATGTAGAAACGTTAGTTAAGCAAGAATATCGTATTTTTAAAAAAATCTAATGATAGGATTTTTCAGAAAATTGAAAAAACCGTAAAATGTCAAGAGTAAAGTGCCCTTATTTTAAACAATGTATCGTTCTAAATGCTTAATCCCTATGTAAAAAAGTTATTTTAGCAGGAATATGTTATTGAAAAAAATTAGAAAAATTTATTTTAGCCGTAAATCGAAAATAATGGGGACACCGGAGCTGTTCGAAGCGCCGAGCGCGCCGCGTACGCCCGAATATTTTCAAAGTCCCAACGTACCGATCAAGAGTAAAGTACCATTTTCCTACATTAGATTTCGTTCTAAATGCTTAATCCCTATGTAAAAACGTTAGTTAAGCAAGAATATCGTATTTTAAAAAAAATCTAATGATAGGATTTTCCAGAAAATTGAAAAAACCGAAAAATGTCAAGAGTAAAGTGCCATTTTCTGACATTAGATTTCGTTCTAAATGCTTAATCCCTATGTAGAAAGGTTAGTTAAGCAAGATTATCGTATTTTTAAAAAAATCTAATGATAGGATTTTTCAGAAAATTGAAAAAACCGTAAAATGTCAAGAGTAAAGTGCCCTTATTTTAAACATTATATCGTTCTAAATGCTTAATCCCTATGTAAAAAAGTTATCTAAGCAAGAATATGTTATTGAATAAAATGAGAAAAATTTATTTTAGCCGTAAATCGAAAATAATGGGTCGAGCGAATCGGTCGATTGCGCCGAGACGCGCTATGATGCAACAGACGAGCGATTGGAACGCCCGAATATTTTCAAAGTCCCAACGTACCGATCAAGAGTAAAGTACCATTTTCCTACATTAGATTTCGTTCTAAATGCTTAATCCCTATGTAAAAACGTTAGTTAAGCAAGAATATCGTATTTTTAAAAAAATCTAATGATAGGATTTTCCAGAAAATTGAAAAAACCGAAAAATGTCAAGAGTAAAGTGCCATTTTCTGACATTAGATTTCGTTCTAAATGCTTAATCCCTATGTAGAAACGTTAGTTAAGCAAGAATATCGTATTTTTAAAAAAATCTAATGATAGGATTTTTCAGAAAATTGAAAAAACCGTAAAATGTCAAGAGTAAAGTGCCCTTACTTTAAACAATGCATCGTTCTAAATGCTTAATCCCTATGTAAAAAAGTTATTTAAGCAGGAATATGTTATTGAAAAAAATTAGAAAAATTTATTTTAGCCGTAAATCGAAAATAATGGATCGAGCGAATCGGTCGATTGCGCCGAGACGCGCTATGATGCAACAGACGAGCGATTGGAACCCCCGAATATTTTCAAAGTCCCAACGTACCGATCAAGAGTAAAGTACCATTTTCCTACATTAGATTTCGTTCTAAATGCTTAATCCCTATGTAAAAACGTTAGTTAAGCAAGAATATCGTATTTTTAAAAAAATCTAATGATACGATTTTCCAGAAAATTGAAAAAACCGAAAAATGTCAAGAGTAAAGTGCCATTTTCTGACATTAGATTTCGTTCTAAATGCTTAATCCCTATGTAGAAACGTTAGTTAAGCAAGAATATCGTATTTTTAAAAAAATCTAATGATAGGATTTTTCAGAAAATTGAAAAAACCGTAAAATGTCAAGAGTAAAGTGCCCTTACTTTAAACAATGTATCGTTCTAAATGCTTAATCCCTATGTAAAAAAGTTATCTAAGCAAGAATATGTTATTGAATAAAATGAGAAAAATTTATTTTAGCCGTAAATCGAAAATAATGGGTCGAGCGAATCGGTCGATTGCGCCGAGACGCGCTATGATGCAACAGACGAGCGATTGGAACGCCCGAATATTTTCAAAGTCCCAACGTACCGATCAAGAGTAAAGTACCATTTTCCTACATTAGATTTCGTTCTAAATGCTTAATCCCTATGTAAAAACGTTAGTTAAGCAAGAATATCGTATTTTTAAAAAAATCTAATGATACGATTTTCCAGAAAATTGAAAAAACCGAAAAATGTCAAGAGTAAAGTGCCATTTTCTGACATTAGATTTCGTTCTAAATGCTTAATCCCTATGTAGAAACGTTAGTTAAGCAAGAATATCGTATTTTTAAAAAAATCTAATGATAGGATTTTTCAGAAAATTGAAAAAACCGTAAAATGTCAAGAGTAAAGTGCCCTTATTTTAAACAATGTATCGTTCTAAATGCTTAATCCCTATGTAAAAAAGTTATTTTAGCAGGAATATGTTATTGAAAAAAATTAGAAAAATTTATTTTAGCCGTAAATCGAAAATAATGGGGACACCGGAGCTGTTCGAAGCGCCGAGCGCGCCGCGTACGCCCGAATATTTTCAAAGTCCCAACGTACCGATCAAGAGTAAAGTACCATTTTCCTACATTAGATTTCGTTCTAAATGCTTAATCCCTATGTAAAAACGTTAGTTAAGCAAGAATATCGTATTTTAAAAAAAATCTAATGATAGGATTTTCCAGAAAATTGAAAAAACCGAAAAATGTCAAGAGTAAAGTGCCATTTTCTGACATTAGATTTCGTTCTAAATGCTTAATCCCTATGTAGAAAGGTTAGTTAAGCAAGATTATCGTATTTTTAAAAAAATCTAATGATAGGATTTTTCAGAAAATTGAAAAAACCGTAAAATGTCAAGAGTAAAGTGCCCTTATTTTAAACATTATATCGTTCTAAATGCTTAATCCCTATGTAAAAAAGTTATCTAAGCAAGAATATGTTATTGAATAAAATGAGAAAAATTTATTTTAGCCGTAAATCGAAAATAATGGGTCGAGCGAATCGGTCGATTGCGCCGAGACGCGCTATGATGCAACAGACGAGCGATTGGAACGCCCGAATATTTTCAAAGTCCCAACGTACCGATCAAGAGTAAAGTACCATTTTCCTACATTAGATTTCGTTCTAAATGCTTAATCCCTATGTAAAAACGTTAGTTAAGCAAGAATATCGTATTTTTAAAAAAATCTAATGATAGGATTTTCCAGAAAATTGAAAAAACCGAAAAATGTCAAGAGTAAAGTGCCATTTTCTGACATTAGATTTCGTTCTAAATGCTTAATCCCTATGTAGAAACGTTAGTTAAGCAAGAATATCGTATTTTTAAAAAAATCTAATGATAGGATTTTTCAGAAAATTGAAAAAACCGTAAAATGTCAAGAGTAAAGTGCCCTTACTTTAAACAATGCATCGTTCTAAATGCTTAATCCCTATGTAAAAAAGTTATTTAAGCAGGAATATGTTATTGAAAAAAATTAGAAAAATTTATTTTAGCCGTAAATCGAAAATAATGGATCGAGCGAATCGGTCGATTGCGCCGAGACGCGCTATGATGCAACAGACGAGCGATTGGAACCCCCGAATATTTTCAAAGTCCCAACGTACCGATCAAGAGTAAAGTACCATTTTCCTACATTAGATTTCGTTCTAAATGCTTAATCCCTATGTAAAAACGTTAGTTAAGCAAGAATATCGTATTTTTAAAAAAATCTAATGATACGATTTTCCAGAAAATTGAAAAAACCGAAAAATGTCAAGAGTAAAGTGCCATTTTCTGACATTAGATTTCGTTCTAAATGCTTAATCCCTATGTAGAAACGTTAGTTAAGCAAGAATATCGTATTTTTAAAAAAATCTAATGATAGGATTTTTCAGAAAATTGAAAAAACCGTAAAATGTCAAGAGTAAAGTGCCCTTACTTTAAACAATGTATCGTTCTAAATGCTTAATCCCTATGTAAAAAAGTTATTTAAGCAGGAATATGTTATTGAAAAAAATTAGAAAAATTTATTTTAGCCGTAAATCGAAAATAATGGATCGAGCGAATCGGTCGATTGCGCCGAGACGCGCTATGATGCAACAGACGAGCGATTGGAACCCCCGAATATTTTCAAAGTCCCAACGTACCGATCAAGAGTAAAGTACCATTTTCCTACATTAGATTTCGTTCTAAATGCTTAATCCCTATGTAAAAACGTTAGTTAAGCAAGAATATCGTATTTTTAAAAAAATCTAATGATACGATTTTCCAGAAAATTGAAAAAACCGAAAAATGTCAAGAGTAAAGTGCCATTTTCTGACATTAGATTTCGTTCTAAATGCTTAATCCCTATGTAGAAAGGTTAGTTAAGCAAGATTATCGTATTTTTAAAAAAATCTAATGATAGGATTTTTCAGAAAATTGAAAAAACCGTAAAATGTCAAGAGTAAAGTGCCCTTATTTTAAACATTATATCGTTCTAAATGCTTAATCCCTATGTAAAAAAGTTATCTAAGCAAGAATATGTTATTGAATAAAATGAGAAAAATTTATTTTAGCCGTAAATCGAAAATAATGGGTCGAGCGAATCGGTCGATTGCGCCGAGACGCGCTATGATGCAACAGACGAGCGATTGGAACGCCCGAATATTTTCAAAGTCCCAACGTACCGATCAAGAGTAAAGTACCATTTTCCTACATTAGATTTCGTTCTAAATGCTTAATCCCTATGTAAAAACGTTAGTTAAGCAAGAATATCGTATTTTTAAAAAAATCTAATGATAGGATTTTCCAGAAAATTGAAAAAACCGAAAAATGTCAAGAGTAAAGTGCCATTTTCTGACATTAGATTTCGTTCTAAATGCTTAATCCCTATGTAGAAACGTTAGTTAAGCAAGAATATCGTATTTTTAAAAAAATCTAATGATAGGATTTTTCAGAAAATTGAAAAAACCGTAAAATGTCAAGAGTAAAGTGCCCTTACTTTAAACAATGCATCGTTCTAAATGCTTAATCCCTATGTAAAAAAGTTATTTAAGCAGGAATATGTTATTGAAAAAAATTAGAAAAATTTATTTTAGCCGTAAATCGAAAATAATGGATCGAGCGAATCGGTCGATTGCGCCGAGACGCGCTATGATGCAACAGACGAGCGATTGGAACCCCCGAATATTTTCAAAGTCCCAACGTACCGATCAAGAGTAAAGTACCATTTTCCTACATTAGATTTCGTTCTAAATGCTTAATCCCTATGTAAAAACGTTAGTTAAGCAAGAATATCGTATTTTTAAAAAAATCTAATGATACGATTTTCCAGAAAATTGAAAAAACCGAAAAATGTCAAGAGTAAAGTGCCATTTTCTGACATTAGATTTCGTTCTAAATGCTTAATCCCTATGTAGAAACGTTAGTTAAGCAAGAATATCGTATTTTTAAAAAAATCTAATGATAGGATTTTTCAGAAAATTGAAAAAACCGTAAAATGTCAAGAGTAAAGTGCCCTTACTTTAAACAATGTATCGTTCTAAATGCTTAATCCCTATGTAAAAAAGTTATTTAAGCAGGAATATGTTATTGAAAAAAATTAGAAAAATTTATTTTAGCCGTAAATCGAAAATAATGGATCGAGCGAATCGGTCGATTGCGCCGAGACGCGCTATGATGCAACAGACGAGCGATTGGAACCCCCGAATATTTTCAAAGTCCCAACGTACCGATCAAGAGTAAAGTACCATTTTCCTACATTAGATTTCGTTCTAAATGCTTAATCCCTATGTAAAAACGTTAGTTAAGCAAGAATATCGTATTTTTAAAAAAATCTAATGATACGATTTTCCAGAAAATTGAAAAAACCGAAAAATGTCAAGAGTAAAGTGCCATTTTCTGACATTAGATTTCGTTCTAAATGCTTAATCCCTATGTAGAAACGTTAGTTAAGCAAGAATATCGTATTTTTAAAAAAATCTAATGATAGGATTTTTCAGAAAATTGAAAAAACCGTAAAATGTCAAGAGTAAAGTGCCCTTATTTTAAACAATGTATCGTTCTAAATGCTTAATCCCTATGTAAAAAAGTTATTTTAGCAGGAATATGTTATTGAAAAAAATTAGAAAAATTTATTTTAGCCGTAAATCGAAAATAATGGGGACACCGGAGCTGTTCGAAGCGCCGAGCGCGCCGCGTACGCCCGAATATTTTCAAAGTCCCAACGTACCGATCAAGAGTAAAGTACCATTTTCCTACATTAGATTTCGTTCTAAATGCTTAATCCCTATGTAAAAACGTTAGTTAAGCAAGAATATCGTATTTTAAAAAAAATCTAATGATAGGATTTTCCAGAAAATTGAAAAAACCGAAAAATGTCAAGAGTAAAGTGCCATTTTCTGACATTAGATTTCGTTCTAAATGCTTAATCCCTATGTAGAAAGGTTAGTTAAGCAAGATTATCGTATTTTTAAAAAAATCTAATGATAGGATTTTTCAGAAAATTGAAAAAACCGTAAAATGTCAAGAGTAAAGTGCCCTTATTTTAAACATTATATCGTTCTAAATGCTTAATCCCTATGTAAAAAAGTTATCTAAGCAAGAATATGTTATTGAATAAAATGAGAAAAATTTATTTTAGCCGTAAATCGAAAATAATGGGTCGAGCGAATCGGTCGATTGCGCCGAGACGCGCTATGATGCAACAGACGAGCGATTGGAACGCCCGAATATTTTCAAAGTCCCAACGTACCGATCAAGAGTAAAGTACCATTTTCCTACATTAGATTTCGTTCTAAATGCTTAATCCCTATGTAAAAACGTTAGTTAAGCAAGAATATCGTATTTTTAAAAAAATCTAATGATAGGATTTTCCAGAAAATTGAAAAAACCGAAAAATGTCAAGAGTAAAGTGCCATTTTCTGACATTAGATTTCGTTCTAAATGCTTAATCCCTATGTAGAAACGTTAGTTAAGCAAGAATATCGTATTTTTAAAAAAATCTAATGATAGGATTTTTCAGAAAATTGAAAAAACCGTAAAATGTCAAGAGTAAAGTGCCCTTACTTTAAACAATGCATCGTTCTAAATGCTTAATCCCTATGTAAAAAAGTTATTTAAGCAGGAATATGTTATTGAAAAAAATTAGAAAAATTTATTTTAGCCGTAAATCGAAAATAATGGATCGAGCGAATCGGTCGATTGCGCCGAGACGCGCTATGATGCAACAGACGAGCGATTGGAACCCCCGAATATTTTCAAAGTCCCAACGTACCGATCAAGAGTAAAGTACCATTTTCCTACATTAGATTTCGTTCTAAATGCTTAATCCCTATGTAAAAACGTTAGTTAAGCAAGAATATCGTATTTTTAAAAAAATCTAATGATACGATTTTCCAGAAAATTGAAAAAACCGAAAAATGTCAAGAGTAAAGTGCCATTTTCTGACATTAGATTTCGTTCTAAATGCTTAATCCCTATGTAGAAACGTTAGTTAAGCAAGAATATCGTATTTTTAAAAAAATCTAATGATAGGATTTTTCAGAAAATTGAAAAAACCGTAAAATGTCAAGAGTAAAGTGCCCTTACTTTAAACAATGTATCGTTCTAAATGCTTAATCCCTATGTAAAAAAGTTATTTAAGCAGGAATATGTTATTGAAAAAAATTAGAAAAATTTATTTTAGCCGTAAATCGAAAATAATGGATCGAGCGAATCGGTCGATTGCGCCGAGACGCGCTATGATGCAACAGACGAGCGATTGGAACCCCCGAATATTTTCAAAGTCCCAACGTACCGATCAAGAGTAAAGTACCATTTTCCTACATTAGATTTCGTTCTAAATGCTTAATCCCTATGTAAAAACGTTAGTTAAGCAAGAATATCGTATTTTTAAAAAAATCTAATGATACGATTTTCCAGAAAATTGAAAAAACCGAAAAATGTCAAGAGTAAAGTGCCATTTTCTGACATTAGATTTCGTTCTAAATGCTTAATCCCTATGTAGAAAGGTTAGTTAAGCAAGATTATCGTATTTTTAAAAAAATCTAATGATAGGATTTTTCAGAAAATTGAAAAAACCGTAAAATGTCAAGAGTAAAGTGCCCTTATTTTAAACATTATATCGTTCTAAATGCTTAATCCCTATGTAAAAAAGTTATCTAAGCAAGAATATGTTATTGAATAAAATGAGAAAAATTTATTTTAGCCGTAAATCGAAAATAATGGGTCGAGCGAATCGGTCGATTGCGCCGAGACGCGCTATGATGCAACAGACGAGCGATTGGAACGCCCGAATATTTTCAAAGTCCCAACGTACCGATCAAGAGTAAAGTACCATTTTCCTACATTAGATTTCGTTCTAAATGCTTAATCCCTATGTAAAAACGTTAGTTAAGCAAGAATATCGTATTTTTAAAAAAATCTAATGATAGGATTTTCCAGAAAATTGAAAAAACCGAAAAATGTCAAGAGTAAAGTGCCATTTTCTGACATTAGATTTCGTTCTAAATGCTTAATCCCTATGTAGAAACGTTAGTTAAGCAAGAATATCGTATTTTTAAAAAAATCTAATGATAGGATTTTTCAGAAAATTGAAAAAACCGTAAAATGTCAAGAGTAAAGTGCCCTTACTTTAAACAATGCATCGTTCTAAATGCTTAATCCCTATGTAAAAAAGTTATTTAAGCAGGAATATGTTATTGAAAAAAATTAGAAAAATTTATTTTAGCCGTAAATCGAAAATAATGGATCGAGCGAATCGGTCGATTGCGCCGAGACGCGCTATGATGCAACAGACGAGCGATTGGAACCCCCGAATATTTTCAAAGTCCCAACGTACCGATCAAGAGTAAAGTACCATTTTCCTACATTAGATTTCGTTCTAAATGCTTAATCCCTATGTAAAAACGTTAGTTAAGCAAGAATATCGTATTTTTAAAAAAATCTAATGATACGATTTTCCAGAAAATTGAAAAAACCGAAAAATGTCAAGAGTAAAGTGCCATTTTCTGACATTAGATTTCGTTCTAAATGCTTAATCCCTATGTAGAAAGGTTAGTTAAGCAAGATTATCGTATTTTTAAAAAAATCTAATGATAGGATTTTTCAGAAAATTGAAAAAACCGTAAAATGTCAAGAGTAAAGTGCCCTTATTTTAAACATTATATCGTTCTAAATGCTTAATCCCTATGTAAAAAAGTTATCTAAGCAAGAATATGTTATTGAATAAAATGAGAAAAATTTATTTTAGCCGTAAATCGAAAATAATGGGTCGAGCGAATCGGTCGATTGCGCCGAGACGCGCTATGATGCAACAGACGAGCGATTGGAACGCCCGAATATTTTCAAAGTCCCAACGTACCGATCAAGAGTAAAGTACCATTTTCCTACATTAGATTTCGTTCTAAATGCTTAATCCCTATGTAAAAACGTTAGTTAAGCAAGAATATCGTATTTTTAAAAAAATCTAATGATAGGATTTTCCAGAAAATTGAAAAAACCGAGAAATGTCAAGAGTAAAGTGCCATTTTCTGACATTAGATTTCGTTCTAAATGCTTAATCCCTATGTAGAAACGTTAGTTAAGCAAGAATATCGTATTTTTAAAAAAATCTAATGATAGGATTTTTCAGAAAATTGAAAAAACCGTAAAATGTCAAGAGTAAAGTGCCCTTACTTTAAACAATGCATCGTTCTAAATGCTTAATCCCTATGTAAAAAAGTTATTTAAGCAGGAATATGTTATTGAAAAAAATTAGAAAAATTTATTTTAGCCGTAAATCGAAAATAATGGATCGAGCGAATCGGTCGATTGCGCCGAGACGCGCTATGATGCAACAGACGAGCGATTGGAACCCCCGAATATTTTCAAAGTCCCAACGTACCGATCAAGAGTAAAGTACCATTTTCCTACATTAGATTTCGTTCTAAATGCTTAATCCCTATGTAAAAACGTTAGTTAAGCAAGAATATCGTATTTTTAAAAAAATCTAATGATACGATTTTCCAGAAAATTGAAAAAACCGAAAAATGTCAAGAGTAAAGTGCCATTTTCTGACATTAGATTTCGTTCTAAATGCTTAATCCCTATGTAGAAACGTTAGTTAAGCAAGAATATCGAATTTTTAAAAAAATCTAATGATAGGATTTTTCAGAAAATTGAAAAAACCGTAAAATGTCAAGAGTAAAGTGCCCTTACTTTAAACAATGTATCGTTCTAAATGCTTAATCCCTATGTAAAAAAGTTATTTAAGCAGGAATATGTTATTGAAAAAAATTAGAAAAATTTATTTTAGCCGTAAATCGAAAATAATGGGGACACCGGAGCTGTTCGAAGCGCCGAGCGCGCCGCGTACGCCCGAATATTTTCAAAGTCCCAACGTACCGATCAAGAGTAAAGTACCATTTTCCTACATTAGATTTCGTTCTAAATGCTTAATCCCTATGTAAAAACGTTAGTTAAGCAAGAATATCGTATTTTTAAAAAAATCTAATGATAGGATTTTCCAGAAAATTGAAAAAACCGAAAAATGTCAAGAGTAAAGTGCCATTTTCTGACATTAGATTTCGTTCTAAATGCTTAATCCCTATGTAGAAACGTTAGTTAAGCAAGAATATCGTATTTTTAAAAAAATCTAATGATAGGATTTTTCAGAAAATTGAAAAAACCGTAAAATGTCAAGAGTAAAGTGCCCTTACTTTAAACAATGCATCGTTCTAAATGCTTAATCCCTATGTAAAAAAGTTATTTAAGCAGGAATATGTTATTGAAAAAAATTAGAAAAATTTATTTTAGCCGTAAATCGAAAATAATGGATCGAGCGAATCGGTCGATTGCGCCGAGACGCGCTATGATGCAACAGACGAGCGATTGGAACCCCCGAATATTTTCAAAGTCCCAACGTACCGATCAAGAGTAAAGTACCATTTTCCTACATTAGATTTCGTTCTAAATGCTTAATCCCTATGTAAAAACGTTAGTTAAGCAAGAATATCGTATTTTTAAAAAAATCTAATGATACGATTTTCCAGAAAATTGAAAAAACCGAAAAATGTCAAGAGTAAAGTGCCATTTTCTGACATTAGATTTCGTTCTAAATGCTTAATCCCTATGTAGAAACGTTAGTTAAGCAAGAATATCGTATTTTTAAAAAAATCTAATGATAGGATTTTTCAGAAAATTGAAAAAACCGTAAAATGTCAAGAGTAAAGTGCCCTTACTTTAAACAATGTATCGTTCTAAATGCTTAATCCCTATGTAAAAAAGTTATTTAAGCAGGAATATGTTATTGAAAAAAATTAGAAAAATTTATTTTAGCCGTAAATCGAAAATAATGGATCGAGCGAATCGGTCGATTGCGCCGAGACGCGCTATGATGCAACAGACGAGCGATTGGAACCCCCGAATATTTTCAAAGTCCCAACGTACCGATCAAGAGTAAAGTACCATTTTCCTACATTAGATTTCGTTCTAAATGCTTAATCCCTATGTAAAAACGTTAGTTAAGCAAGAATATCGTATTTTTAAAAAAATCTAATGATACGATTTTCCAGAAAATTGAAAAAACCGAAAAATGTCAAGAGTAAAGTGCCATTTTCTGACATTAGATTTCGTTCTAAATGCTTAATCCCTATGTAGAAACGTTAGTTAAGCAAGAATATCGTATTTTTAAAAAAATCTAATGATAGGATTTTTCAGAAAATTGAAAAAACCGTAAAATGTCAAGAGTAAAGTGCCCTTATTTTAAACAATGTATCGTTCTAAATGCTTAATCCCTATGTAAAAAAGTTATTTTAGCAGGAATATGTTATTGAAAAAAATTAGAAAAATTTATTTTAGCCGTAAATCGAAAATAATGGGGACACCGGAGCTGTTCGAAGCGCCGAGCGCGCCGCGTACGCCCGAATATTTTCAAAGTCCCAACGTACCGATCAAGAGTAAAGTACCATTTTCCTACATTAGATTTCGTTCTAAATGCTTAATCCCTATGTAAAAACGTTAGTTAAGCAAGAATATCGTATTTTAAAAAAAATCTAATGATAGGATTTTCCAGAAAATTGAAAAAACCGAAAAATGTCAAGAGTAAAGTGCCATTTTCTGACATTAGATTTCGTTCTAAATGCTTAATCCCTATGTAGAAAGGTTAGTTAAGCAAGATTATCGTATTTTTAAAAAAATCTAATGATAGGATTTTTCAGAAAATTGAAAAAACCGTAAAATGTCAAGAGTAAAGTGCCCTTATTTTAAACATTATATCGTTCTAAATGCTTAATCCCTATGTAAAAAAGTTATCTAAGCAAGAATATGTTATTGAATAAAATGAGAAAAATTTATTTTAGCCGTAAATCGAAAATAATGGGTCGAGCGAATCGGTCGATTGCGCCGAGACGCGCTATGATGCAACAGACGAGCGATTGGAACGCCCGAATATTTTCAAAGTCCCAACGTACCGATCAAGAGTAAAGTACCATTTTCCTACATTAGATTTCGTTCTAAATGCTTAATCCCTATGTAAAAACGTTAGTTAAGCAAGAATATCGTATTTTTAAAAAAATCTAATGATAGGATTTTCCAGAAAATTGAAAAAACCGAAAAATGTCAAGAGTAAAGTGCCATTTTCTGACATTAGATTTCGTTCTAAATGCTTAATCCCTATGTAGAAACGTTAGTTAAGCAAGAATATCGTATTTTTAAAAAAATCTAATGATAGGATTTTTCAGAAAATTGAAAAAACCGTAAAATGTCAAGAGTAAAGTGCCCTTACTTTAAACAATGCATCGTTCTAAATGCTTAATCCCTATGTAAAAAAGTTATTTAAGCAGGAATATGTTATTGAAAAAAATTAGAAAAATTTATTTTAGCCGTAAATCGAAAATAATGGATCGAGCGAATCGGTCGATTGCGCCGAGACGCGCTATGATGCAACAGACGAGCGATTGGAACCCCCGAATATTTTCAAAGTCCCAACGTACCGATCAAGAGTAAAGTACCATTTTCCTACATTAGATTTCGTTCTAAATGCTTAATCCCTATGTAAAAACGTTAGTTAAGCAAGAATATCGTATTTTTAAAAAAATCTAATGATACGATTTTCCAGAAAATTGAAAAAACCGAAAAATGTCAAGAGTAAAGTGCCATTTTCTGACATTAGATTTCGTTCTAAATGCTTAATCCCTATGTAGAAACGTTAGTTAAGCAAGAATATCGTATTTTTAAAAAAATCTAATGATAGGATTTTTCAGAAAATTGAAAAAACCGTAAAATGTCAAGAGTAAAGTGCCCTTACTTTAAACAATGTATCGTTCTAAATGCTTAATCCCTATGTAAAAAAGTTATTTAAGCAGGAATATGTTATTGAAAAAAATTAGAAAAATTTATTTTAGCCGTAAATCGAAAATAATGGATCGAGCGAATCGGTCGATTGCGCCGAGACGCGCTATGATGCAACAGACGAGCGATTGGAACCCCCGAATATTTTCAAAGTCCCAACGTACCGATCAAGAGTAAAGTACCATTTTCCTACATTAGATTTCGTTCTAAATGCTTAATCCCTATGTAAAAACGTTAGTTAAGCAAGAATATCGTATTTTTAAAAAAATCTAATGATACGATTTTCCAGAAAATTGAAAAAACCGAAAAATGTCAAGAGTAAAGTGCCATTTTCTGACATTAGATTTCGTTCTAAATGCTTAATCCCTATGTAGAAAGGTTAGTTAAGCAAGATTATCGTATTTTTAAAAAAATCTAATGATAGGATTTTTCAGAAAATTGAAAAAACCGTAAAATGTCAAGAGTAAAGTGCCCTTATTTTAAACATTATATCGTTCTAAATGCTTAATCCCTATGTAAAAAAGTTATCTAAGCAAGAATATGTTATTGAATAAAATGAGAAAAATTTATTTTAGCCGTAAATCGAAAATAATGGGTCGAGCGAATCGGTCGATTGCGCCGAGACGCGCTATGATGCAACAGACGAGCGATTGGAACGCCCGAATATTTTCAAAGTCCCAACGTACCGATCAAGAGTAAAGTACCATTTTCCTACATTAGATTTCGTTCTAAATGCTTAATCCCTATGTAAAAACGTTAGTTAAGCAAGAATATCGTATTTTTAAAAAAATCTAATGATAGGATTTTCCAGAAAATTGAAAAAACCGAAAAATGTCAAGAGTAAAGTGCCATTTTCTGACATTAGATTTCGTTCTAAATGCTTAATCCCTATGTAGAAACGTTAGTTAAGCAAGAATATCGTATTTTTAAAAAAATCTAATGATAGGATTTTTCAGAAAATTGAAAAAACCGTAAAATGTCAAGAGTAAAGTGCCCTTACTTTAAACAATGCATCGTTCTAAATGCTTAATCCCTATGTAAAAAAGTTATTTAAGCAGGAATATGTTATTGAAAAAAATTAGAAAAATTTATTTTAGCCGTAAATCGAAAATAATGGATCGAGCGAATCGGTCGATTGCGCCGAGACGCGCTATGATGCAACAGACGAGCGATTGGAACCCCCGAATATTTTCAAAGTCCCAACGTACCGATCAAGAGTAAAGTACCATTTTCCTACATTAGATTTCGTTCTAAATGCTTAATCCCTATGTAAAAACGTTAGTTAAGCAAGAATATCGTATTTTTAAAAAAATCTAATGATACGATTTTCCAGAAAATTGAAAAAACCGAAAAATGTCAAGAGTAAAGTGCCATTTTCTGACATTAGATTTCGTTCTAAATGCTTAATCCCTATGTAGAAAGGTTAGTTAAGCAAGATTATCGTATTTTTAAAAAAATCTAATGATAGGATTTTTCAGAAAATTGAAAAAACCGTAAAATGTCAAGAGTAAAGTGCCCTTATTTTAAACATTATATCGTTCTAAATGCTTAATCCCTATGTAAAAAAGTTATCTAAGCAAGAATATGTTATTGAATAAAATGAGAAAAATTTATTTTAGCCGTAAATCGAAAATAATGGGTCGAGCGAATCGGTCGATTGCGCCGAGACGCGCTATGATGCAACAGACGAGCGATTGGAACGCCCGAATATTTTCAAAGTCCCAACGTACCGATCAAGAGTAAAGTACCATTTTCCTACATTAGATTTCGTTCTAAATGCTTAATCCCTATGTAAAAACGTTAGTTAAGCAAGAATATCGTATTTTTAAAAAAATCTAATGATAGGATTTTCCAGAAAATTGAAAAAACCGAGAAATGTCAAGAGTAAAGTGCCATTTTCTGACATTAGATTTCGTTCTAAATGCTTAATCCCTATGTAGAAACGTTAGTTAAGCAAGAATATCGTATTTTTAAAAAAATCTAATGATAGGATTTTTCAGAAAATTGAAAAAACCGTAAAATGTCAAGAGTAAAGTGCCCTTACTTTAAACAATGCATCGTTCTAAATGCTTAATCCCTATGTAAAAAAGTTATTTAAGCAGGAATATGTTATTGAAAAAAATTAGAAAAATTTATTTTAGCCGTAAATCGAAAATAATGGATCGAGCGAATCGGTCGATTGCGCCGAGACGCGCTATGATGCAACAGACGAGCGATTGGAACCCCCGAATATTTTCAAAGTCCCAACGTACCGATCAAGAGTAAAGTACCATTTTCCTACATTAGATTTCGTTCTAAATGCTTAATCCCTATGTAAAAACGTTAGTTAAGCAAGAATATCGTATTTTTAAAAAAATCTAATGATACGATTTTCCAGAAAATTGAAAAAACCGAAAAATGTCAAGAGTAAAGTGCCATTTTCTGACATTAGATTTCGTTCTAAATGCTTAATCCCTATGTAGAAACGTTAGTTAAGCAAGAATATCGAATTTTTAAAGAAATCTAATGATAGGATTTTTCAGAAAATTGAAAAAATCGTAAAATGTCAAGAGTAAAGTGCCCTTACTTTAAACAATGTATCGTTCTAAATGCTTAATCCCTATGTAAAAAAGTTATTTAAGCAGGAATATGTTATTGAAAAAAATTAGAAAAATTTATTTTAGCCGTAAATCGAAAATAATGGGGACACCGGAGCTGTTCGAAGCGCCGAGCGCGCCGCGTACGCCCGAATATTTTCAAAGTCCCAACGTACCGATCAAGAGTAAAGTACCATTTTCCTACATTAGATTTCGTTCTAAATGCTTAATCCCTATGTAAAAACGTTAGTTAAGCAAGAATATCGTATTTTTAAAAAAATCTAATGATAGGATTTTCCAGAAAATTGAAAAAACCGAAAAATGTCAAGAGTAAAGTGCCATTTTCTGACATTAGATTTCGTTCTAAATGCTTAATCCCTATGTAGAAACGTTAGTTAAGCAAGAATATCGTATTTTTAAAAAAATCTAATGATAGGATTTTTCAGAAAATTGAAAAAACCGTAAAATGTCAAGAGTAAAGTGCCCTTATTTTAAACAATGTATCGTTCTAAATGCTTAATCCCTATGTAAAAAAGTTATTTAAGCAGGAATATGTTATTGAAAAAAATTAAAAAAATTTATTTTAGCCGTAAATCGAAAATAATGGATCGAGCGAATCGGTCGATTGCGCCGAGACGCGCTATGATGCAACAGACGAGCGATTGGAACGCCCGAATATTTTCAAAGTCCCAACGTACCGATCAAGAGTAAAGTGCCATTTTCTGACATTAGATTTCGTTCTAAATGCTTAATCCCTATGTAGAAACGTTAGTTAAGCAAGAATATCGTATTTTTAAAAAAATCTAATGATAGGATTTTTCAGAAAATTGAAAAAACCGTAAAATGTCAAGAGTAAAGTGCCCTTATTTTAAACAATGTATCGTTCTAAATGCTTAATCCCTATGTAAAAAAGTTATTTAAGCAGGAATATGTTATTGAAAAAAATTAGAAAAATTTATTTTAGCCGTAAATCGATAATAATGGATCGAGCGAATCGCTCGATTGCGCCGAGACGCGCTATGATGCAACAGACGAGCGATTGGAACGCCCGAATATTTTCAAAGTCCCAACGTACCGATCAAGAGTAAAGTACCATTTTCCTACATTAGATTTCGTTCTAAATGCTTAATCCCTATGTAGAAACGTTAGTTAAGCAAGAATATCGTATTTTTAAAAAAATCTAATGATAGGATTTTCCAGAAAATTGAAAAAACCGAAAAATGTCAAGAGTAAAGTGCCATTTTCTGACATTAGATTTCGTTCTAAATGCTTAATCCCTATGTAGAAACGTTAGTTAAGCAAGAATATCGTATTTTTAAAAAAATCTAATGATAGGATTTTTCAGAAGATTGAAAAAACCGTAAAATGTCAAGAGTAAAGTGCCCTTATTTTAAACAATGTATCGTTCTAAATGCTTAATCCCTATGTAAAAAAGTTATTTAAGCAGGAATATGTTATTGAAAAAAATTAGAAAAATTTATTTTAGCCGTAAATCGAAAATAATGGATCGAGCGAATCGGTCGATTGCGCCGAGACGCGCTATGATGCAACAGACGAGCGATTGGAACGCCCGAATATTTTCAAAGTCCCAACGTACCGATCAAGAGTAAAGTACCATTTTCCTACATTAGATTTCGTTCTAAATGCTTAATCCCTATGTAAAAACGTTAGTTAAGCAAGAATATCGTATTTTTAAAAAAATCTAATGATAGGATTTTCCAGAAAAATGAAAAAACCGAAAAATGTCAAGAGTAAAGTGCCATTTTCTGACATTAGATTTCGTTCTAAATGCTTAATCCCTATGTAGAAACGTTAGTTAAGCAAGAATATCGTATTTTTAAAAAAATCTAATGATAGGATTTTTCAGAAAATTGAAAAAACCGTAAAATGTCAAGAGTAAAGTGCCCTTATTTTAAACAATGTATCGTTCTAAATGCTTAATCCCTATGTAAAAAAGTTATTTAAGCAGGAATATGTTATTGAAAAAAATTAGAAAAATTTATTTTAGCCGTAAATCGAAAATAATGGATCGAGCGAATCGGTCGATTGCGCCGAGACGCGCTATGATGCAACAGACGAGCGATTGGAACCCCCGAATATTTTCAAAGTCCCAACGTACCGATCAAGAGTAAAGTACCATTTTCCTACATTAGATTTCGTTCTAAATGCTTAATCCCTATGTAAAAACGTTAGTTAAGCAAGAATATCGTATTTTAAAAAAAATCTAATGATAGGATTTTCCAGAAAAATGAAAAAACCGAAAAATGTCAAGAGTAAAGTGCCATTTTCTGACATTAGATTTCGTTCTAAATGCTTAATCCCTATGTAGAAACGTTAGTTAAGCAAGAATATCGTATTTTTAAAAAAATCTAATGATAGGATTTTCCAGAAAATTGAAAAAACCGAAAAATGTCAAGAGTAAAGTGCCCTTATTTTAAACATTATATCGTTCTAAATGCTTAATCCCTATGTAAAAAAGTTATCTAAGCAAGAATATGTTATTGAATAAAATGAGAAAAATTTATTTTAGCCGTAAATCGAAAATAATGGGTCGAGCGAATCGCTCGATTGCGCCGAGACGCGCTATGATGCAACAGACGAGCGATTGGAACGCCCGAATATTTTCAAAGTCCCAACGTACCGATCAAGAGTAAAGTACCATTTTCCTACATTAGATTTCGTTCTAAATGCTTAATCCCTATGTAGAAACGTTAGTTAAGCAAGAATATCGTATTTTTAAAAAAATCTAATGATAGGATTTTCCAGAAAATTGAAAAAACCGAAAAATGTCAAGAGTAAAGTGCCATTTTCTGACATTAGATTTCGTTCTAAATGCTTAATCCCTATGTAGAAACGTTAGTTAAGCAAGAATATCGTATTTTTAAAAAAATCTAATGATAGGATTTTTCAGAAAATTGAAAAAACCGTAAAATGTCAAGAGTAAAGTGCCCTTACTTTAAACAATGCATCGTTCTAAATGCTTAATCCCTATGTAAAAACGTTAGTTAAGCAAGAATATCGTATTTTTAAAAAAATCTAATGATAGGATTTTCCAGAAAATTGAAAAAACCGAAAAATGTCAAGAGTAAAGTGCCATTTTCTGACATTAGATTTCGTTCTAAATGCTTAATCCCTATGTAGAAACGTTAGTTAAGCAAGAATATCGTATTTTTAAAAAAATCTAATGATAGGATTTTTCAGAAAATTGAAAAAACCGTAAAATGTCAAGAGTAAAGTGCCCTTATTTTAAACAATGTATCGTTCTAAATGCTTAATCCCTATGTAAAAAAGTTATTTAAGCAGGAATATGTTATTGAAAAAAATTAGAAAAATTTATTTTAGCCGTAAATCGAAAATAATGGATCGAGCGAATCGCTCGATTGCGCCGAGACGCGCTATGATGCAACAGACGAGCGATTGGAACGCCCGAATATTTTCAAAGTCCCAACGTACCGATCAAGAGTAAAGTACCATTTTCCTACATTAGATTTCGTTCTAAATGCTTAATCCCTATGTAGAAACGTTAGTTAAGCAAGAATATCGTATTTTTAAAAAAATCTAATGATAGGATTTTCCAGAAAATTGAAAAAACCGAAAAATGTCAAGAGTAAAGTGCCATTTTCTGACATTAGATTTCGTTCTAAATGCTTAATCCCTATGTAGAAACGTTAGTTAAGCAAGAATATCGTATTTTTAAAAAAATCTAATGATAGGATTTTTCAGAAGATTGAAAAAACCGTAAAATGTCAAGAGTAAAGTGCCCTTATTTTAAACAATGTATCGTTCTAAATGCTTAATCCCTATGTAAAAAAGTTATTTAAGCAGGAATATGTTATTGAAAAAAATTAGAAAAATTTATTTTAGCCGTAAATCGAAAAGAAGTCTGTTCGTTTCTCTGTCTCTCTCGCGCGATCGAACTATCGATGTTTCCCGACAAACTATTGGAAGTTTAATTAAATTTTATACATGAAATTACTCGTTTTGATCCCCGCTACACAGCCGTATACTTTTTATAATTTTGTGGAATCGGGAACCTTGAAATATTTAACATAACGCGGATCGACTGTCTCTGTCTCTTTCTAGATCGGAAGAATCGATGTTTCCCGGCAAACTATTGGGAGTTTAATTAAACTTTATACATGAAATTACTCGTTCTGATCCCCGCTACACAGCCGTATACTTTTTATAATTTTGTGGAATCGGGAACCTCGAAATATTTATCATAACGCGGATCGACTGTCTCTGTCTCTTTCTAGATCGGAAGAATCGATGTTTCCCGGCAAACTATTGGGAGTTTAATTAAACTTTATACATGAAATTACTCGTTTTGGTCCCCGCTACACAGCCGTATACTTTTTATAATTTTGTGGAATCGGGAACCTCGAAATATTTATCATAACGCGGATCGACTGTCTCTGTCTCTTTCTAGATCGGAAGAATCGATGTTTCCCGGCAAACTATTGGGAGATTAATTAAACTTTATACATGAAATTACTCGTTTTGATCCCCGCTACACAGCCGTATACTTTTTATAATTTTGTGGAATCGGTAACCTTGAAATATTTAACATAACGCGGATCGTCTATCTCTGTCTCTTTCTAGATCGGAAGAATCGATGTTTCCCGGCAAACTAATGGGAGTTTAATTAAACTTTATGCATCAAATCATTCAGTTTGACTCCTGCAACACAACCAAACACTCTCTGTAATTTTCTGAACTGAAAAACCACTGAAATTGCGCTCGAAATGCGGAGCGACGGGTCGACGCGTCTGCACTGTGCGACAGCTAGTCAAAACGTCCGAACAGCGTATTGTTTTCGATCTCTTGGTATAATATTCGTATTCCTTGCTGTGTATAGCTTCCGATCGATTATTGCAATGGTCAAAGTTCCAGCGGCGTAATGCTTTCCATAAGATTACATTAATATAACCAGCGGCATATTGCTTTCTATCTTGTAATGAAAATTTTATAACCAAGTACCAACGGCGTATTGCTTTCGTTCGGATAATGGAGATTTTACAACCAAGTACCAGCGGTTTCTGTCTTATAATTAAATTATTATAATAAAATAAAGTACCAGCGGCGTGTTACTTTCGTTCGGATAATGGAGATTTTACAACCAAGTATCAGCGGTTTCTGTCTTATAATTAAATTATTATAATAAAATAAAGTACCAGCGGCGTGTTACTTTCGTTCGGATAATGGAGATTTTATGTCCAGCGGCGTAGTGCTTTCTATCTTATAATGTAATTCTTATTACAAAGTACCAGCGGCGTATTGCTTTTTTACCAGCGGCGTATTGCTTCGTACCAGCGGCGTATTGCTTTTTTTTCCAGCGGCGTATTGGTTCGTACCAGCGGCGTATTGCTTTTTTTCCAGCGGCGTATTGCTTTTTTTCCAGCGGCGTATTCGTTCGTACCAGCGGCGTATTGCTTTTTTTTCCAGCGGCGTATTGTTTCGTACCAGCGGCGTATTGCTTTCCGTAACCTCGAAAAACACAAAGTGCCAGCGGCGTGTTGCTTTGGAAAATAG
>NW_027476566.1:47500-77500 GCF_051020955.1 Megalopta genalis | reverse complement strand
ACGAGTGTAAACACCCGCCACCGATTGGTTTTGATCTAATAAAAGCGTTCCTACCATCTCTGGTCGGAACTCTGTTTTGCATGTATTAGCTCTAGAATTACCACAGTTATCCAAGTAAATTTTAGTACGATCTAAGAAACCATAACTGATTTAATGAGCCATTCGCGGTTTCACCTTAATACGGCATGTACTGAGACATGCATGGCTTAATCTTTGAGACAAGCATATGACTACTGGCAGGATCAACCAGGGAACTATACAATATGTATATATAAAATGGACAAAATTTAAATCCTTTTCCATCGTCGCCTGTTTCATATATATATGTCAGGTCGACACACCATTTTTCTCTTTCAAATATGTACAAGTTTTGCCACATTCCGCGCTTGTAACATATCTTCTTTAACGCTCAATTTCTTTCATTTTTCTACCATACAGATATTACCGTACGCCCAAAAACGTACGTATTATATTTTTGTTCTATCATAAAATCACATTTTTCTACGTACGCCAGCTTCGTACGTTTCTATCTTTGCCTTCATAAAATCACAAGATAATTTTATCTTCAAGAGTCTCGCTATTAACATCTTGTAAGATAAATGTACGTCCCAGCTAAAACGTACAAATACTTCAAGTTAAGTAATAATATATCATCGCTATTGACAAATTTTTAAGATCCAAGACACAGTTCTCTCTATATGTTTTAATATTTTTTATGTACTCAAATATATTCAAAGGAAAAAGTACATGGGTGATGCCATAGTCGTGGAAGCGCGTACGCTCACGCTGATCTTCTGACCGCCGGAAGCACGAAACCTCTGATCTGGGCAAAATCGGCAAGCCGAGGAAGAACGGACAGGACACATGCTGGACTGGCGAGAAAGCGTGTTCTTCCGCTCGCGCTAGGCATTTCGATTTCTGACACCTCTTGATTTAAAAAATCAGTTTTTTGATAGTTTTCTCTCTCCACTGGGCTATTCATTTTAGCCACAGTTTTCAATTGGTACGATTTGCTTCCAAATCTTACAGATGCATTTTAAAAAATTTTTCCATCGCTCGGACAGAAGAGTCGATTGCTCAGTGAGTACGAGTATACATACAAAGTGCATACGGGTAACCAACCCCGTAGGGCTTGCCACATATGGGCCATTCGGTCAAAGACACCGACCCGTGGCCACGCTGTGTGGAGAAAAGTCCGTAACGTAAACGGCACGAAACAGTCAGGACCGAAGCCCCGAAGGAGCTCTGAGACAGCTTCTCGACCGAGATCGTAGAATTGGCCCAAAACCCGCTCTGCTCCGTCCGCCTCGCACGGACCGTGTATCTCTTATAGATACCGAACGGCCGGCAAGGACGCCGGCGCCGCCGGCCGAATAGCACGCGCGCTTATGAGTGTAAACCGCCGCGGCAACAGACCGCCCGGCCGTGCTGTTGTAACATAGCGCGTGAACGAACGAAAAAAATTTTTATAGTAAACATTAAAATAAATTACACTACCGTAAACTAGACAAAAAATTACACATTTTTTCCCAATATGAAAATTTTCACAAACTTTTTAAAGTCCCATCGCATCGAGTAAACTTTTTTAATAACGCGTCCGCACGATTCTAAATGCTTAATCCATATGTGAAATCGTTCACTGATCACGAATATCGTATTTAAAAAAATTACAAAAATTTATTTTTCAAAATAATCAAAAAAAACCGAAAAATCACAAGAGTAAAGTACCATTATTTTAAACAACATGTCGTTCTAAATGCTTAATCCCTATGTAAAAAAGTTATTTAAGCAAGAATATGTAATTGAAAAAAATTAGAAAAATTTATTTTAGCCGTAAATCGAAAATAATGGGGACACCGGAGCTGTTCGAAGCGCCGAGACGCGCCGCGTACGGCCGAATATTTTCTAAGTCCCAACGTACCGATCAAGAGTAAAGTACCATTTTCCTACATTAGATTTCGTTCTAAATGCTTAATCCCTATGTAAAAACGTTAGTTAAGCAAGAATATCGTATTTTTAAAAAAATCTAATGATACGATTTTCCAGAAAATTGAAAAAACCGAAAAATGTCAAGAGTAAAGTGCCATTTTCTGACATTAGATTTCGTTCTAAATGCTTAATCCCTATGTAGAAACGTTAGTTAAGCAAGAATATCGTATTTTTAAAAAAATCTAATGATAGGATTTTTCAGAAAATTGAAAAAACCGTAAAATGTCAAGAGTAAAGTGCCCTTATTTTAAACAATGTATCGTTCTAAATGCTTAATCCCTATGTAAAAAAGTTATTTTAGCAGGAATATGTTATTGAAAAAAATTAGAAAAATTTATTTTAGCCGTAAATCGAAAATAATGGGGACACCGGAGCTGTTCGAAGCGCCGAGCGCGCCGCGTACGCCCGAATATTTTCAAAGTCCCAACGTACCGATCAAGAGTAAAGTACCATTTTCCTACATTAGATTTCGTTCTAAATGCTTAATCCCTATGTAAAAACGTTAGTTAAGCAAGAATATCGTATTTTAAAAAAAATCTAATGATAGGATTTTCCAGAAAATTGAAAAAACCGAAAAATGTCAAGAGTAAAGTGCCATTTTCTGACATTAGATTTCGTTCTAAATGCTTAATCCCTATGTAGAAAGGTTAGTTAAGCAAGATTATCGTATTTTTAAAAAAATCTAATGATAGGATTTTTCAGAAAATTGAAAAAACCGTAAAATGTCAAGAGTAAAGTGCCCTTATTTTAAACATTATATCGTTCTAAATGCTTAATCCCTATGTAAAAAAGTTATCTAAGCAAGAATATGTTATTGAATAAAATGAGAAAAATTTATTTTAGCCGTAAATCGAAAATAATGGGTCGAGCGAATCGGTCGATTGCGCCGAGACGCGCTATGATGCAACAGACGAGCGATTGGAACGCCCGAATATTTTCAAAGTCCCAACGTACCGATCAAGAGTAAAGTACCATTTTCCTACATTAGATTTCGTTCTAAATGCTTAATCCCTATGTAAAAACGTTAGTTAAGCAAGAATATCGTATTTTTAAAAAAATCTAATGATAGGATTTTCCAGAAAATTGAAAAAACCGAAAAATGTCAAGAGTAAAGTGCCATTTTCTGACATTAGATTTCGTTCTAAATGCTTAATCCCTATGTAGAAACGTTAGTTAAGCAAGAATATCGTATTTTTAAAAAAATCTAATGATAGGATTTTTCAGAAAATTGAAAAAACCGTAAAATGTCAAGAGTAAAGTGCCCTTACTTTAAACAATGCATCGTTCTAAATGCTTAATCCCTATGTAAAAAAGTTATTTAAGCAGGAATATGTTATTGAAAAAAATTAGAAAAATTTATTTTAGCCGTAAATCGAAAATAATGGATCGAGCGAATCGGTCGATTGCGCCGAGACGCGCTATGATGCAACAGACGAGCGATTGGAACCCCCGAATATTTTCAAAGTCCCAACGTACCGATCAAGAGTAAAGTACCATTTTCCTACATTAGATTTCGTTCTAAATGCTTAATCCCTATGTAAAAACGTTAGTTAAGCAAGAATATCGTATTTTTAAAAAAATCTAATGATACGATTTTCCAGAAAATTGAAAAAACCGAAAAATGTCAAGAGTAAAGTGCCATTTTCTGACATTAGATTTCGTTCTAAATGCTTAATCCCTATGTAGAAACGTTAGTTAAGCAAGAATATCGTATTTTTAAAAAAATCTAATGATAGGATTTTTCAGAAAATTGAAAAAACCGTAAAATGTCAAGAGTAAAGTGCCCTTACTTTAAACAATGTATCGTTCTAAATGCTTAATCCCTATGTAAAAAAGTTATTTAAGCAGGAATATGTTATTGAAAAAAATTAGAAAAATTTATTTTAGCCGTAAATCGAAAATAATGGATCGAGCGAATCGGTCGATTGCGCCGAGACGCGCTATGATGCAACAGACGAGCGATTGGAACCCCCGAATATTTTCAAAGTCCCAACGTACCGATCAAGAGTAAAGTACCATTTTCCTACATTAGATTTCGTTCTAAATGCTTAATCCCTATGTAAAAACGTTAGTTAAGCAAGAATATCGTATTTTTAAAAAAATCTAATGATACGATTTTCCAGAAAATTGAAAAAACCGAAAAATGTCAAGAGTAAAGTGCCATTTTCTGACATTAGATTTCGTTCTAAATGCTTAATCCCTATGTAGAAAGGTTAGTTAAGCAAGATTATCGTATTTTTAAAAAAATCTAATGATAGGATTTTTCAGAAAATTGAAAAAACCGTAAAATGTCAAGAGTAAAGTGCCCTTATTTTAAACATTATATCGTTCTAAATGCTTAATCCCTATGTAAAAAAGTTATCTAAGCAAGAATATGTTATTGAATAAAATGAGAAAAATTTATTTTAGCCGTAAATCGAAAATAATGGGTCGAGCGAATCGGTCGATTGCGCCGAGACGCGCTATGATGCAACAGACGAGCGATTGGAACGCCCGAATATTTTCAAAGTCCCAACGTACCGATCAAGAGTAAAGTACCATTTTCCTACATTAGATTTCGTTCTAAATGCTTAATCCCTATGTAAAAACGTTAGTTAAGCAAGAATATCGTATTTTTAAAAAAATCTAATGATAGGATTTTCCAGAAAATTGAAAAAACCGAAAAATGTCAAGAGTAAAGTGCCATTTTCTGACATTAGATTTCGTTCTAAATGCTTAATCCCTATGTAGAAACGTTAGTTAAGCAAGAATATCGTATTTTTAAAAAAATCTAATGATAGGATTTTTCAGAAAATTGAAAAAACCGTAAAATGTCAAGAGTAAAGTGCCCTTACTTTAAACAATGCATCGTTCTAAATGCTTAATCCCTATGTAAAAAAGTTATTTAAGCAGGAATATGTTATTGAAAAAAATTAGAAAAATTTATTTTAGCCGTAAATCGAAAATAATGGATCGAGCGAATCGGTCGATTGCGCCGAGACGCGCTATGATGCAACAGACGAGCGATTGGAACCCCCGAATATTTTCAAAGTCCCAACGTACCGATCAAGAGTAAAGTACCATTTTCCTACATTAGATTTCGTTCTAAATGCTTAATCCCTATGTAAAAACGTTAGTTAAGCAAGAATATCGTATTTTTAAAAAAATCTAATGATACGATTTTCCAGAAAATTGAAAAAACCGAAAAATGTCAAGAGTAAAGTGCCATTTTCTGACATTAGATTTCGTTCTAAATGCTTAATCCCTATGTAGAAACGTTAGTTAAGCAAGAATATCGTATTTTTAAAAAAATCTAATGATAGGATTTTTCAGAAAATTGAAAAAACCGTAAAATGTCAAGAGTAAAGTGCCCTTACTTTAAACAATGTATCGTTCTAAATGCTTAATCCCTATGTAAAAAAGTTATTTAAGCAGGAATATGTTATTGAAAAAAATTAGAAAAATTTATTTTAGCCGTAAATCGAAAATAATGGATCGAGCGAATCGGTCGATTGCGCCGAGACGCGCTATGATGCAACAGACGAGCGATTGGAACCCCCGAATATTTTCAAAGTCCCAACGTACCGATCAAGAGTAAAGTACCATTTTCCTACATTAGATTTCGTTCTAAATGCTTAATCCCTATGTAAAAACGTTAGTTAAGCAAGAATATCGTATTTTTAAAAAAATCTAATGATACGATTTTCCAGAAAATTGAAAAAACCGAAAAATGTCAAGAGTAAAGTGCCATTTTCTGACATTAGATTTCGTTCTAAATGCTTAATCCCTATGTAGAAACGTTAGTTAAGCAAGAATATCGTATTTTTAAAAAAATCTAATGATAGGATTTTTCAGAAAATTGAAAAAACCGTAAAATGTCAAGAGTAAAGTGCCCTTATTTTAAACAATGTATCGTTCTAAATGCTTAATCCCTATGTAAAAAAGTTATTTTAGCAGGAATATGTTATTGAAAAAAATTAGAAAAATTTATTTTAGCCGTAAATCGAAAATAATGGGGACACCGGAGCTGTTCGAAGCGCCGAGCGCGCCGCGTACGCCCGAATATTTTCAAAGTCCCAACGTACCGATCAAGAGTAAAGTACCATTTTCCTACATTAGATTTCGTTCTAAATGCTTAATCCCTATGTAAAAACGTTAGTTAAGCAAGAATATCGTATTTTAAAAAAAATCTAATGATAGGATTTTCCAGAAAATTGAAAAAACCGAAAAATGTCAAGAGTAAAGTGCCATTTTCTGACATTAGATTTCGTTCTAAATGCTTAATCCCTATGTAGAAAGGTTAGTTAAGCAAGATTATCGTATTTTTAAAAAAATCTAATGATAGGATTTTTCAGAAAATTGAAAAAACCGTAAAATGTCAAGAGTAAAGTGCCCTTATTTTAAACATTATATCGTTCTAAATGCTTAATCCCTATGTAAAAAAGTTATCTAAGCAAGAATATGTTATTGAATAAAATGAGAAAAATTTATTTTAGCCGTAAATCGAAAATAATGGGTCGAGCGAATCGGTCGATTGCGCCGAGACGCGCTATGATGCAACAGACGAGCGATTGGAACGCCCGAATATTTTCAAAGTCCCAACGTACCGATCAAGAGTAAAGTACCATTTTCCTACATTAGATTTCGTTCTAAATGCTTAATCCCTATGTAAAAACGTTAGTTAAGCAAGAATATCGTTCCGACGTGGAGCTGGCTATCCAGCTGTATGGGCGATACAGGGAGAAGGTGGTCGCCCTGCAGCTGGCCATCAGGCAAGCAAAGAGCCAGGCCTGGCGCGACCTTCTCGGCACTATCAACCGAGATCCATGGGGGCGCCCATATAAAATGGCGATGGGACGATTACGTCCCTGGGCGCCCCCTCTGACGGAGAGCCTGGATCCGGGGATGCTCGGACGGGTCGTGGACGCGCTATTCCCCGTCAGCGGGGAGGCGTCCCGGCCCGTCCCTCAGCTAGAGGGACACGAGTGGTCCCCGGATCTGGAGGTCGCGCCGGAGGAAATGGCCGGGGTAGTCAAATGGCTCCGGGGCAAGAATACTGCCCCGGGGCCGGACGGTATCCCCGGCCGGGTCTGGCTGCTTGCCATGGGCGTCCTGGGCGAGAGGCTTAGAGGCCTCTACTCCGGGCTCCTGAGGTCCGGGGTGTTCCCGGACCTCTGGAGGAGAAGTCGGATGGTCCTCTTAAGGAAGGATGGGAGGCCTGCGGATTCTCCCTCCGCGTACCGGCCCATTTGCCTCCTGGACGAGGTGGGCAAGATCTTTGAAAAGATCATTGCTGCCCGCCTCGCCAGGCACCTGTCCCGCGTTGGCCCCGATCTGGCGGACTGCCAGTTCGGCTTCCGGGAGGGGCGATCGACGGTCGATGCAATCGACCGTCTAAAGTCCCTCTCGGACAATGCCGTGGCACGGGGCGGGGTGTGCTTGGCGGTGTCGATAGACATCGTCAATGCGTTTAACACCCTGCCCTGGTCCGCCATTAGGGAGGCCCTGGTTGAACACCAGGTGCCTCCCTATCTGAGACGGGTAATCGGGGCCTACCTGCGGGGCAGGTGGGTGGAATACCCGGGCCGGTACGGGACGATACGGAGGGAAGTGGACTGCGGGGTCCCACAGGGGTCCGTGTTAGGACCACTCCTGTGGGACCTGGGATATAACGCAGTCCTGAAGGCCTCCCTACCCGACGGTGCCACCCTCATCTGCTATGCAGATGACACATTGGTGGTCGCCGTCGGGGACACCTTCGAGAGGACCATCCGACGAGCGGAAGTTGCGGTGGCAGCCGTCGTCGCGAGGATCCACGGTCTGGGGCTGAAGGTGGCCCCGGAGAAGGCCGAGGCCGTCTGGTTTGGACGGCCTTGGTCTCGGCCACGGGCCAGATCGTGGATCTGGGTTGGAGGAGCCTGCGTCGAGGTGAAGTCCGAGATCAAGTATCTCGGACTGATCCTCGACAGCCACTGGAGGTTCGGAGCACATTTCGGCCGCCTCGTCCCCCGAGTTGAGAGGGCGGCGGCCGCGTTAGGCCGCCTGTTGCCCAATATCGGGGGACCGGGCGATATGGTGCGCCGCCTATACCTAGGCGTGGTGCGGTCAATGGTATTATACGGCGCCCCGATTTGGGCGCCGTCCGTGAGGGCAAGCCGGCGCAGCACATTGTTGTTGCGCCGGCTTCAGAGGCAAATGGCCCTTCGCCTCATACGGGGGTACCGCACCACGTCTACCGTGGCGGCGCTTGCTCTGGCGGGAGAAATTCCCTTCGAGCTGCAGGCGGCGATGCGCGCCTATGTCTATAGGCGCATATGCATCGCTGGCCGGGCTCGGGGGGACCCGCCGGAGCAAGAGGCGGTCGGGGGCTTCGAGCTCCAGGCCCGGGGACTAGCGCTCGCCAGGTGGCATGCGGAGCTTTGTTCCCATGCCGCCGAGCGCGTCCCCGGGGCTCTCCTGCCGCACTTCACCACGTGGCGGGAGAGGCGGTTTGGCAGGCTCTCCTACCGTGCGACGCAGGTATTCACCGGGCATGGCTGCTTCGGTGTCTACCTGTGTCGCATCGGTCGGGAAGCGACGACGGTGTGCCACCACTGTGGCGCGGAGGAGGACTCGGCGCAGCATACACTGGAGGTGTGCCCCGCCTTTTCAGTGCTGCGCCGAGTCCTAACTAGGGAAGTTGGTGGCGACCTCGCTCTCTCCAGCTTAGTTGGGGCCATGCTGGAGAGCCCGACAAAATGGGCGGCAGCCATAGCCTTCTGCGAACAGGTAATGTTGCAGAAGGAGGCTGCCGAGCGGGGTCGCCGTGAGCGGGGGGTGCGGCGTGTGCGCCCACGCCTAGAGCCCCCCCCGAGTAGCTGATACTAGGCGGGCGGCGGGTGTACCGGACCATGCCGGTTTAATTGCCCGCCGCCCGCCAACCGAGGATGCCCTATTTTAAAGTGGGGGCGACAAAACCGTCGCCCCCGACGGCCGCTGGTGCGACCGTCGTGAAGAGGCGGTGTGGGGTGCGGTCCCCCGCACCGCCGAATCAAGATGATTCATGGGGGGGAGGATTAATCTCCCCCCGGGACGCGGCCGGCCACCGCTCCATCCTGGTGGCCGGCCAGGCGAGGGGGAGCTGCGGTCGTGTTCTTGAGAGTTCCCGTGGCTCCCCCGTTAATCGCCAGCGCCCTAGGCCGCCGTGGGGGTTTTAGCGGGTCGAACCCCGCACTACCCCCCCTCCGCCCTTCGGGCGGAGCGGGGGTGTCTGACCTGCAGATTTCCCCCACGTTAAAAAAAAAAAAAAAAAAAAAAAAAAAAAAAAAAAAAAAAGTTAAGCAAGAATATCGTATTTTTAAAAAAATCTAATGATAGGATTTTCCAGAAAATTGAAAAAACCGAAAAATGTCAAGAGTAAAGTGCCATTTTCTGACATTAGATTTCGTTCTAAATGCTTAATCCCTATGTAGAAACGTTAGTTAAGCAAGAATATCGTATTTTTAAAAAAATCTAATGATAGGATTTTTCAGAAAATTGAAAAAACCGTAAAATGTCAAGAGTAAAGTGCCCTTACTTTAAACAATGCATCGTTCTAAATGCTTAATCCCTATGTAAAAAAGTTATTTAAGCAGGAATATGTTATTGAAAAAAATTAGAAAAATTTATTTTAGCCGTAAATCGAAAATAATGGATCGAGCGAATCGGTCGATTGCGCCGAGACGCGCTATGATGCAACAGACGAGCGATTGGAACCCCCGAATATTTTCAAAGTCCCAACGTACCGATCAAGAGTAAAGTACCATTTTCCTACATTAGATTTCGTTCTAAATGCTTAATCCCTATGTAAAAACGTTAGTTAAGCAAGAATATCGTATTTTTAAAAAAATCTAATGATACGATTTTCCAGAAAATTGAAAAAACCGAAAAATGTCAAGAGTAAAGTGCCATTTTCTGACATTAGATTTCGTTCTAAATGCTTAATCCCTATGTAGAAACGTTAGTTAAGCAAGAATATCGTATTTTTAAAAAAATCTAATGATAGGATTTTTCAGAAAATTGAAAAAACCGTAAAATGTCAAGAGTAAAGTGCCCTTACTTTAAACAATGTATCGTTCTAAATGCTTAATCCCTATGTAAAAAAGTTATTTAAGCAGGAATATGTTATTGAAAAAAATTAGAAAAATTTATTTTAGCCGTAAATCGAAAATAATGGATCGAGCGAATCGGTCGATTGCGCCGAGACGCGCTATGATGCAACAGACGAGCGATTGGAACCCCCGAATATTTTCAAAGTCCCAACGTACCGATCAAGAGTAAAGTACCATTTTCCTACATTAGATTTCGTTCTAAATGCTTAATCCCTATGTAAAAACGTTAGTTAAGCAAGAATATCGTATTTTTAAAAAAATCTAATGATACGATTTTCCAGAAAATTGAAAAAACCGAAAAATGTCAAGAGTAAAGTGCCATTTTCTGACATTAGATTTCGTTCTAAATGCTTAATCCCTATGTAGAAAGGTTAGTTAAGCAAGATTATCGTATTTTTAAAAAAATCTAATGATAGGATTTTTCAGAAAATTGAAAAAACCGTAAAATGTCAAGAGTAAAGTGCCCTTATTTTAAACATTATATCGTTCTAAATGCTTAATCCCTATGTAAAAAAGTTATCTAAGCAAGAATATGTTATTGAATAAAATGAGAAAAATTTATTTTAGCCGTAAATCGAAAATAATGGGTCGAGCGAATCGGTCGATTGCGCCGAGACGCGCTATGATGCAACAGACGAGCGATTGGAACGCCCGAATATTTTCAAAGTCCCAACGTACCGATCAAGAGTAAAGTACCATTTTCCTACATTAGATTTCGTTCTAAATGCTTAATCCCTATGTAAAAACGTTAGTTAAGCAAGAATATCGTATTTTTAAAAAAATCTAATGATACGATTTTCCAGAAAATTGAAAAAACCGAAAAATGTCAAGAGTAAAGTGCCATTTTCTGACATTAGATTTCGTTCTAAATGCTTAATCCCTATGTAGAAACGTTAGTTAAGCAAGAATATCGTATTTTTAAAAAAATCTAATGATAGGATTTTTCAGAAAATTGAAAAAACCGTAAAATGTCAAGAGTAAAGTGCCCTTATTTTAAACAATGTATCGTTCTAAATGCTTAATCCCTATGTAAAAAAGTTATTTTAGCAGGAATATGTTATTGAAAAAAATTAGAAAAATTTATTTTAGCCGTAAATCGAAAATAATGGGGACACCGGAGCTGTTCGAAGCGCCGAGCGCGCCGCGTACGCCCGAATATTTTCAAAGTCCCAACGTACCGATCAAGAGTAAAGTACCATTTTCCTACATTAGATTTCGTTCTAAATGCTTAATCCCTATGTAAAAACGTTAGTTAAGCAAGAATATCGTATTTTAAAAAAAATCTAATGATAGGATTTTCCAGAAAATTGAAAAAACCGAAAAATGTCAAGAGTAAAGTGCCATTTTCTGACATTAGATTTCGTTCTAAATGCTTAATCCCTATGTAGAAAGGTTAGTTAAGCAAGATTATCGTATTTTTAAAAAAATCTAATGATAGGATTTTTCAGAAAATTGAAAAAACCGTAAAATGTCAAGAGTAAAGTGCCCTTATTTTAAACATTATATCGTTCTAAATGCTTAATCCCTATGTAAAAAAGTTATCTAAGCAAGAATATGTTATTGAATAAAATGAGAAAAATTTATTTTAGCCGTAAATCGAAAATAATGGGTCGAGCGAATCGGTCGATTGCGCCGAGACGCGCTATGATGCAACAGACGAGCGATTGGAACGCCCGAATATTTTCAAAGTCCCAACGTACCGATCAAGAGTAAAGTACCATTTTCCTACATTAGATTTCGTTCTAAATGCTTAATCCCTATGTAAAAACGTTAGTTAAGCAAGAATATCGTATTTTTAAAAAAATCTAATGATAGGATTTTCCAGAAAATTGAAAAAACCGAAAAATGTCAAGAGTAAAGTGCCATTTTCTGACATTAGATTTCGTTCTAAATGCTTAATCCCTATGTAGAAACGTTAGTTAAGCAAGAATATCGTATTTTTAAAAAAATCTAATGATAGGATTTTTCAGAAAATTGAAAAAACCGTAAAATGTCAAGAGTAAAGTGCCCTTACTTTAAACAATGCATCGTTCTAAATGCTTAATCCCTATGTAAAAAAGTTATTTAAGCAGGAATATGTTATTGAAAAAAATTAGAAAAATTTATTTTAGCCGTAAATCGAAAATAATGGATCGAGCGAATCGGTCGATTGCGCCGAGACGCGCTATGATGCAACAGACGAGCGATTGGAACCCCCGAATATTTTCAAAGTCCCAACGTACCGATCAAGAGTAAAGTACCATTTTCCTACATTAGATTTCGTTCTAAATGCTTAATCCCTATGTAAAAACGTTAGTTAAGCAAGAATATCGTATTTTTAAAAAAATCTAATGATACGATTTTCCAGAAAATTGAAAAAACCGAAAAATGTCAAGAGTAAAGTGCCATTTTCTGACATTAGATTTCGTTCTAAATGCTTAATCCCTATGTAGAAACGTTAGTTAAGCAAGAATATCGTATTTTTAAAAAAATCTAATGATAGGATTTTTCAGAAAATTGAAAAAACCGTAAAATGTCAAGAGTAAAGTGCCCTTACTTTAAACAATGTATCGTTCTAAATGCTTAATCCCTATGTAAAAAAGTTATTTAAGCAGGAATATGTTATTGAAAAAAATTAGAAAAATTTATTTTAGCCGTAAATCGAAAATAATGGATCGAGCGAATCGGTCGATTGCGCCGAGACGCGCTATGATGCAACAGACGAGCGATTGGAACCCCCGAATATTTTCAAAGTCCCAACGTACCGATCAAGAGTAAAGTACCATTTTCCTACATTAGATTTCGTTCTAAATGCTTAATCCCTATGTAAAAACGTTAGTTAAGCAAGAATATCGTATTTTTAAAAAAATCTAATGATACGATTTTCCAGAAAATTGAAAAAACCGAAAAATGTCAAGAGTAAAGTGCCATTTTCTGACATTAGATTTCGTTCTAAATGCTTAATCCCTATGTAGAAAGGTTAGTTAAGCAAGATTATCGTATTTTTAAAAAAATCTAATGATAGGATTTTTCAGAAAATTGAAAAAACCGTAAAATGTCAAGAGTAAAGTGCCCTTATTTTAAACATTATATCGTTCTAAATGCTTAATCCCTATGTAAAAAAGTTATCTAAGCAAGAATATGTTATTGAATAAAATGAGAAAAATTTATTTTAGCCGTAAATCGAAAATAATGGGTCGAGCGAATCGGTCGATTGCGCCGAGACGCGCTATGATGCAACAGACGAGCGATTGGAACGCCCGAATATTTTCAAAGTCCCAACGTACCGATCAAGAGTAAAGTACCATTTTCCTACATTAGATTTCGTTCTAAATGCTTAATCCCTATGTAAAAACGTTAGTTAAGCAAGAATATCGTATTTTTAAAAAAATCTAATGATAGGATTTTCCAGAAAATTGAAAAAACCGAAAAATGTCAAGAGTAAAGTGCCATTTTCTGACATTAGATTTCGTTCTAAATGCTTAATCCCTATGTAGAAACGTTAGTTAAGCAAGAATATCGTATTTTTAAAAAAATCTAATGATAGGATTTTTCAGAAAATTGAAAAAACCGTAAAATGTCAAGAGTAAAGTGCCCTTACTTTAAACAATGCATCGTTCTAAATGCTTAATCCCTATGTAAAAAAGTTATTTAAGCAGGAATATGTTATTGAATAAAATGAGAAAAATTTATTTTAGCCGTAAATCGAAAATAATGGGTCGAGCGAATCGGTCGATTGCGCCGAGACGCGCTATGATGCAACAGACGAGCGATTGGAACGCCCGAATATTTTCAAAGTCCCAACGTACCGATCAAGAGTAAAGTACCATTTTCCTACATTAGATTTCGTTCTAAATGCTTAATCCCTATGTAAAAACGTTAGTTAAGCAAGAATATCGTATTTTTAAAAAAATCTAATGATAGGATTTTCCAGAAAATTGAAAAAACCGAGAAATGTCAAGAGTAAAGTGCCATTTTCTGACATTAGATTTCGTTCTAAATGCTTAATCCCTATGTAGAAACGTTAGTTAAGCAAGAATATCGTATTTTTAAAAAAATCTAATGATAGGATTTTTCAGAAAATTGAAAAAACCGTAAAATGTCAAGAGTAAAGTGCCCTTACTTTAAACAATGCATCGTTCTAAATGCTTAATCCCTATGTAAAAAAGTTATCTAAGCAAGAATATGTTATTGAATAAAATGAGAAAAATTTATTTTAGCCGTAAATCGAAAATAATGGGTCGAGCGAATCGGTCGATTGCGCCGAGACGCGCTATGATGCAACAGACGAGCGATTGGAACGCCCGAATATTTTCAAAGTCCCAACGTACCGATCAAGAGTAAAGTACCATTTTCCTACATTAGATTTCGTTCTAAATGCTTAATCCCTATGTAAAAACGTTAGTTAAGCAAGAATATCGTATTTTTAAAAAAATCTAATGATAGGATTTTCCAGAAAATTGAAAAAACCGAAAAATGTCAAGAGTAAAGTGCCATTTTCTGACATTAGATTTCGTTCTAAATGCTTAATCCCTATGTAGAAACGTTAGTTAAGCAAGAATATCGTATTTTTAAAAAAATCTAATGATAGGATTTTTCAGAAAATTGAAAAAACCGTAAAATGTCAAGAGTAAAGTGCCCTTACTTTAAACAATGCATCGTTCTAAATGCTTAATCCCTATGTAAAAAAGTTATTTAAGCAGGAATATGTTATTGAAAAAAATTAGAAAAATTTATTTTAGCCGTAAATCGAAAATAATGGATCGAGCGAATCGGTCGATTGCGCCGAGACGCGCTATGATGCAACAGACGAGCGATTGGAACCCCCGAATATTTTCAAAGTCCCAACGTACCGATCAAGAGTAAAGTACCATTTTCCTACATTAGATTTCGTTCTAAATGCTTAATCCCTATGTAAAAACGTTAGTTAAGCAAGAATATCGTATTTTTAAAAAAATCTAATGATACGATTTTCCAGAAAATTGAAAAAACCGAAAAATGTCAAGAGTAAAGTGCCATTTTCTGACATTAGATTTCGTTCTAAATGCTTAATCCCTATGTAGAAACGTTAGTTAAGCAAGAATATCGTATTTTTAAAAAAATCTAATGATAGGATTTTTCAGAAAATTGAAAAAACCGTAAAATGTCAAGAGTAAAGTGCCCTTACTTTAAACAATGTATCGTTCTAAATGCTTAATCCCTATGTAAAAAAGTTATTTAAGCAGGAATATGTTATTGAAAAAAATTAGAAAAATTTATTTTAGCCGTAAATCGAAAATAATGGATCGAGCGAATCGGTCGATTGCGCCGAGACGCGCTATGATGCAACAGACGAGCGATTGGAACCCCCGAATATTTTCAAAGTCCCAACGTACCGATCAAGAGTAAAGTACCATTTTCCTACATTAGATTTCGTTCTAAATGCTTAATCCCTATGTAAAAACGTTAGTTAAGCAAGAATATCGTATTTTTAAAAAAATCTAATGATACGATTTTCCAGAAAATTGAAAAAACCGAAAAATGTCAAGAGTAAAGTGCCATTTTCTGACATTAGATTTCGTTCTAAATGCTTAATCCCTATGTAGAAAGGTTAGTTAAGCAAGATTATCGTATTTTTAAAAAAATCTAATGATAGGATTTTTCAGAAAATTGAAAAAACCGTAAAATGTCAAGAGTAAAGTGCCCTTATTTTAAACATTATATCGTTCTAAATGCTTAATCCCTATGTAAAAAAGTTATCTAAGCAAGAATATGTTATTGAATAAAATGAGAAAAATTTATTTTAGCCGTAAATCGAAAATAATGGGTCGAGCGAATCGGTCGATTGCGCCGAGACGCGCTATGATGCAACAGACGAGCGATTGGAACGCCCGAATATTTTCAAAGTCCCAACGTACCGATCAAGAGTAAAGTACCATTTTCCTACATTAGATTTCGTTCTAAATGCTTAATCCCTATGTAAAAACGTTAGTTAAGCAAGAATATCGTATTTTTAAAAAAATCTAATGATAGGATTTTCCAGAAAATTGAAAAAACCGAAAAATGTCAAGAGTAAAGTGCCATTTTCTGACATTAGATTTCGTTCTAAATGCTTAATCCCTATGTAGAAACGTTAGTTAAGCAAGAATATCGTATTTTTAAAAAAATCTAATGATAGGATTTTTCAGAAAATTGAAAAAACCGTAAAATGTCAAGAGTAAAGTGCCCTTACTTTAAACAATGCATCGTTCTAAATGCTTAATCCCTATGTAAAAAAGTTATTTAAGCAGGAATATGTTATTGAATAAAATGAGAAAAATTTATTTTAGCCGTAAATCGAAAATAATGGGTCGAGCGAATCGGTCGATTGCGCCGAGACGCGCTATGATGCAACAGACGAGCGATTGGAACGCCCGAATATTTTCAAAGTCCCAACGTACCGATCAAGAGTAAAGTACCATTTTCCTACATTAGATTTCGTTCTAAATGCTTAATCCCTATGTAAAAACGTTAGTTAAGCAAGAATATCGTATTTTTAAAAAAATCTAATGATAGGATTTTCCAGAAAATTGAAAAAACCGAGAAATGTCAAGAGTAAAGTGCCATTTTCTGACATTAGATTTCGTTCTAAATGCTTAATCCCTATGTAGAAACGTTAGTTAAGCAAGAATATCGTATTTTTAAAAAAATCTAATGATAGGATTTTTCAGAAAATTGAAAAAACCGTAAAATGTCAAGAGTAAAGTGCCCTTACTTTAAACAATGCATCGTTCTAAATGCTTAATCCCTATGTAAAAAAGTTATTTAAGCAGGAATATGTTATTGAAAAAAATTAGAAAAATTTATTTTAGCCGTAAATCGAAAATAATGGATCGAGCGAATCGGTCGATTGCGCCGAGACGCGCTATGATGCAACAGACGAGCGATTGGAACCCCCGAATATTTTCAAAGTCCCAACGTACCGATCAAGAGTAAAGTACCATTTTCCTACATTAGATTTCGTTCTAAATGCTTAATCCCTATGTAAAAACGTTAGTTAAGCAAGAATATCGTATTTTTAAAAAAATCTAATGATACGATTTTCCAGAAAATTGAAAAAACCGAAAAATGTCAAGAGTAAAGTGCCATTTTCTGACATTAGATTTCGTTCTAAATGCTTAATCCCTATGTAGAAACGTTAGTTAAGCAAGAATATCGTATTTTTAAAAAAATCTAATGATAGGATTTTTCAGAAAATTGAAAAAACCGTAAAATGTCAAGAGTAAAGTGCCCTTATTTTAAACAATGTATCGTTCTAAATGCTTAATCCCTATGTAAAAAAGTTATTTTAGCAGGAATATGTTATTGAAAAAAATTAGAAAAATTTATTTTAGCCGTAAATCGAAAATAATGGGGACACCGGAGCTGTTCGAAGCGCCGAGCGCGCCGCGTACGCCCGAATATTTTCAAAGTCCCAACGTACCGATCAAGAGTAAAGTACCATTTTCCTACATTAGATTTCGTTCTAAATGCTTAATCCCTATGTAAAAACGTTAGTTAAGCAAGAATATCGTATTTTAAAAAAAATCTAATGATAGGATTTTCCAGAAAATTGAAAAAACCGAAAAATGTCAAGAGTAAAGTGCCATTTTCTGACATTAGATTTCGTTCTAAATGCTTAATCCCTATGTAGAAAGGTTAGTTAAGCAAGATTATCGTATTTTTAAAAAAATCTAATGATAGGATTTTTCAGAAAATTGAAAAAACCGTAAAATGTCAAGAGTAAAGTGCCCTTATTTTAAACATTATATCGTTCTAAATGCTTAATCCCTATGTAAAAAAGTTATCTAAGCAAGAATATGTTATTGAATAAAATGAGAAAAATTTATTTTAGCCGTAAATCGAAAATAATGGGTCGAGCGAATCGGTCGATTGCGCCGAGACGCGCTATGATGCAACAGACGAGCGATTGGAACGCCCGAATATTTTCAAAGTCCCAACGTACCGATCAAGAGTAAAGTACCATTTTCCTACATTAGATTTCGTTCTAAATGCTTAATCCCTATGTAAAAACGTTAGTTAAGCAAGAATATCGTATTTTTAAAAAAATCTAATGATAGGATTTTCCAGAAAATTGAAAAAACCGAAAAATGTCAAGAGTAAAGTGCCATTTTCTGACATTAGATTTCGTTCTAAATGCTTAATCCCTATGTAGAAACGTTAGTTAAGCAAGAATATCGTATTTTTAAAAAAATCTAATGATAGGATTTTTCAGAAAATTGAAAAAACCGTAAAATGTCAAGAGTAAAGTGCCCTTACTTTAAACAATGCATCGTTCTAAATGCTTAATCCCTATGTAAAAAAGTTATTTAAGCAGGAATATGTTATTGAAAAAAATTAGAAAAATTTATTTTAGCCGTAAATCGAAAATAATGGATCGAGCGAATCGGTCGATTGCGCCGAGACGCGCTATGATGCAACAGACGAGCGATTGGAACCCCCGAATATTTTCAAAGTCCCAACGTACCGATCAAGAGTAAAGTACCATTTTCCTACATTAGATTTCGTTCTAAATGCTTAATCCCTATGTAAAAACGTTAGTTAAGCAAGAATATCGTATTTTTAAAAAAATCTAATGATACGATTTTCCAGAAAATTGAAAAAACCGAAAAATGTCAAGAGTAAAGTGCCATTTTCTGACATTAGATTTCGTTCTAAATGCTTAATCCCTATGTAGAAACGTTAGTTAAGCAAGAATATCGTATTTTTAAAAAAATCTAATGATAGGATTTTTCAGAAAATTGAAAAAACCGTAAAATGTCAAGAGTAAAGTGCCCTTACTTTAAACAATGTATCGTTCTAAATGCTTAATCCCTATGTAAAAAAGTTATTTAAGCAGGAATATGTTATTGAAAAAAATTAGAAAAATTTATTTTAGCCGTAAATCGAAAATAATGGATCGAGCGAATCGGTCGATTGCGCCGAGACGCGCTATGATGCAACAGACGAGCGATTGGAACCCCCGAATATTTTCAAAGTCCCAACGTACCGATCAAGAGTAAAGTACCATTTTCCTACATTAGATTTCGTTCTAAATGCTTAATCCCTATGTAAAAACGTTAGTTAAGCAAGAATATCGTATTTTTAAAAAAATCTAATGATACGATTTTCCAGAAAATTGAAAAAACCGAAAAATGTCAAGAGTAAAGTGCCATTTTCTGACATTAGATTTCGTTCTAAATGCTTAATCCCTATGTAGAAAGGTTAGTTAAGCAAGATTATCGTATTTTTAAAAAAATCTAATGATAGGATTTTTCAGAAAATTGAAAAAACCGTAAAATGTCAAGAGTAAAGTGCCCTTATTTTAAACATTATATCGTTCTAAATGCTTAATCCCTATGTAAAAAAGTTATCTAAGCAAGAATATGTTATTGAATAAAATGAGAAAAATTTATTTTAGCCGTAAATCGAAAATAATGGGTCGAGCGAATCGGTCGATTGCGCCGAGACGCGCTATGATGCAACAGACGAGCGATTGGAACGCCCGAATATTTTCAAAGTCCCAACGTACCGATCAAGAGTAAAGTACCATTTTCCTACATTAGATTTCGTTCTAAATGCTTAATCCCTATGTAAAAACGTTAGTTAAGCAAGAATATCGTATTTTTAAAAAAATCTAATGATAGGATTTTCCAGAAAATTGAAAAAACCGAAAAATGTCAAGAGTAAAGTGCCATTTTCTGACATTAGATTTCGTTCTAAATGCTTAATCCCTATGTAGAAACGTTAGTTAAGCAAGAATATCGTATTTTTAAAAAAATCTAATGATAGGATTTTTCAGAAAATTGAAAAAACCGTAAAATGTCAAGAGTAAAGTGCCCTTACTTTAAACAATGCATCGTTCTAAATGCTTAATCCCTATGTAAAAAAGTTATTTAAGCAGGAATATGTTATTGAAAAAAATTAGAAAAATTTATTTTAGCCGTAAATCGAAAATAATGGATCGAGCGAATCGGTCGATTGCGCCGAGACGCGCTATGATGCAACAGACGAGCGATTGGAACCCCCGAATATTTTCAAAGTCCCAACGTACCGATCAAGAGTAAAGTACCATTTTCCTACATTAGATTTCGTTCTAAATGCTTAATCCCTATGTAAAAACGTTAGTTAAGCAAGAATATCGTATTTTTAAAAAAATCTAATGATACGATTTTCCAGAAAATTGAAAAAACCGAAAAATGTCAAGAGTAAAGTGCCATTTTCTGACATTAGATTTCGTTCTAAATGCTTAATCCCTATGTAGAAAGGTTAGTTAAGCAAGATTATCGTATTTTTAAAAAAATCTAATGATAGGATTTTTCAGAAAATTGAAAAAACCGTAAAATGTCAAGAGTAAAGTGCCCTTATTTTAAACATTATATCGTTCTAAATGCTTAATCCCTATGTAAAAAAGTTATCTAAGCAAGAATATGTTATTGAATAAAATGAGAAAAATTTATTTTAGCCGTAAATCGAAAATAATGGGTCGAGCGAATCGGTCGATTGCGCCGAGACGCGCTATGATGCAACAGACGAGCGATTGGAACGCCCGAATATTTTCAAAGTCCCAACGTACCGATCAAGAGTAAAGTACCATTTTCCTACATTAGATTTCGTTCTAAATGCTTAATCCCTATGTAAAAACGTTAGTTAAGCAAGAATATCGTATTTTTAAAAAAATCTAATGATAGGATTTTCCAGAAAATTGAAAAAACCGAGAAATGTCAAGAGTAAAGTGCCATTTTCTGACATTAGATTTCGTTCTAAATGCTTAATCCCTATGTAGAAACGTTAGTTAAGCAAGAATATCGTATTTTTAAAAAAATCTAATGATAGGATTTTTCAGAAAATTGAAAAAACCGTAAAATGTCAAGAGTAAAGTGCCCTTACTTTAAACAATGCATCGTTCTAAATGCTTAATCCCTATGTAAAAAAGTTATTTAAGCAGGAATATGTTATTGAAAAAAATTAGAAAAATTTATTTTAGCCGTAAATCGAAAATAATGGATCGAGCGAATCGGTCGATTGCGCCGAGACGCGCTATGATGCAACAGACGAGCGATTGGAACCCCCGAATATTTTCAAAGTCCCAACGTACCGATCAAGAGTAAAGTACCATTTTCCTACATTAGATTTCGTTCTAAATGCTTAATCCCTATGTAAAAACGTTAGTTAAGCAAGAATATCGTATTTTTAAAAAAATCTAATGATACGATTTTCCAGAAAATTGAAAAAACCGAAAAATGTCAAGAGTAAAGTGCCATTTTCTGACATTAGATTTCGTTCTAAATGCTTAATCCCTATGTAGAAACGTTAGTTAAGCAAGAATATCGAATTTTTAAAAAAATCTAATGATAGGATTTTTCAGAAAATTGAAAAAACCGTAAAATGTCAAGAGTAAAGTGCCCTTACTTTAAACAATGTATCGTTCTAAATGCTTAATCCCTATGTAAAAAAGTTATTTAAGCAGGAATATGTTATTGAAAAAAATTAGAAAAATTTATTTTAGCCGTAAATCGAAAATAATGGGGACACCGGAGCTGTTCGAAGCGCCGAGCGCGCCGCGTACGCCCGAATATTTTCAAAGTCCCAACGTACCGATCAAGAGTAAAGTACCATTTTCCTACATTAGATTTCGTTCTAAATGCTTAATCCCTATGTAAAAACGTTAGTTAAGCAAGAATATCGTATTTTTAAAAAAATCTAATGATAGGATTTTCCAGAAAATTGAAAAAACCGAAAAATGTCAAGAGTAAAGTGCCATTTTCTGACATTAGATTTCGTTCTAAATGCTTAATCCCTATGTAGAAACGTTAGTTAAGCAAGAATATCGTATTTTTAAAAAAATCTAATGATAGGATTTTTCAGAAAATTGAAAAAACCGTAAAATGTCAAGAGTAAAGTGCCCTTATTTTAAACAATGTATCGTTCTAAATGCTTAATCCCTATGTAAAAAAGTTATTTAAGCAGGAATATGTTATTGAAAAAAATTAAAAAAATTTATTTTAGCCGTAAATCGAAAATAATGGATCGAGCGAATCGGTCGATTGCGCCGAGACGCGCTATGATGCAACAGACGAGCGATTGGAACGCCCGAATATTTTCAAAGTCCCAACGTACCGATCAAGAGTAAAGTGCCATTTTCTGACATTAGATTTCGTTCTAAATGCTTAATCCCTATGTAGAAACGTTAGTTAAGCAAGAATATCGTATTTTTAAAAAAATCTAATGATAGGATTTTTCAGAAAATTGAAAAAACCGTAAAATGTCAAGAGTAAAGTGCCCTTATTTTAAACAATGTATCGTTCTAAATGCTTAATCCCTATGTAAAAAAGTTATTTAAGCAGGAATATGTTATTGAAAAAAATTAGAAAAATTTATTTTAGCCGTAAATCGATAATAATGGATCGAGCGAATCGCTCGATTGCGCCGAGACGCGCTATGATGCAACAGACGAGCGATTGGAACGCCCGAATATTTTCAAAGTCCCAACGTACCGATCAAGAGTAAAGTACCATTTTCCTACATTAGATTTCGTTCTAAATGCTTAATCCCTATGTAGAAACGTTAGTTAAGCAAGAATATCGTATTTTTAAAAAAATCTAATGATACGATTTTCCAGAAAATTGAAAAAACCGAAAAATGTCAAGAGTAAAGTGCCATTTTCTGACATTAGATTTCGTTCTAAATGCTTAATCCCTATGTAGAAACGTTAGTTAAGCAAGAATATCGTATTTTTAAAAAAATCTAATGATAGGATTTTCCAGAAAATTGAAAAAACCGAAAAATGTCAAGAGTAAAGTGCCATTTTCTGACATTAGATTTCGTTCTAAATGCTTAATCCCTATGTAGAAACGTTAGTTAAGCAAGAATATCGTATTTTTAAAAAAATCTAATGATAGGATTTTTCAGAAGATTGAAAAAACCGTAAAATGTCAAGAGTAAAGTGCCCTTATTTTAAACAATGTATCGTTCTAAATGCTTAATCCCTATGTAAAAAAGTTATTTAAGCAGGAATATGTTATTGAAAAAAATTAGAAAAATTTATTTTAGCCGTAAATCGAAAATAATGGATCGAGCGAATCGGTCGATTGCGCCGAGACGCGCTATGATGCAACAGACGAGCGATTGGAACGCCCGAATATTTTCAAAGTCCCAACGTACCGATCAAGAGTAAAGTACCATTTTCCTACATTAGATTTCGTTCTAAATGCTTAATCCCTATGTAAAAACGTTAGTTAAGCAAGAATATCGTATTTTTAAAAAAATCTAATGATAGGATTTTCCAGAAAAATGAAAAAACCGAAAAATGTCAAGAGTAAAGTGCCATTTTCTGACATTAGATTTCGTTCTAAATGCTTAATCCCTATGTAGAAACGTTAGTTAAGCAAGAATATCGTATTTTTAAAAAAATCTAATGATAGGATTTTTCAGAAAATTGAAAAAACCGTAAAATGTCAAGAGTAAAGTGCCCTTATTTTAAACAATGTATCGTTCTAAATGCTTAATCCCTATGTAAAAAAGTTATTTAAGCAGGAATATGTTATTGAAAAAAATTAGAAAAATTTATTTTAGCCGTAAATCGAAAATAATGGATCGAGCGAATCGGTCGATTGCGCCGAGACGCGCTATGATGCAACAGACGAGCGATTGGAACCCCCGAATATTTTCAAAGTCCCAACGTACCGATCAAGAGTAAAGTACCATTTTCCTACATTAGATTTCGTTCTAAATGCTTAATCCCTATGTAAAAACGTTAGTTAAGCAAGAATATCGTATTTTAAAAAAAATCTAATGATAGGATTTTCCAGAAAAATGAAAAAACCGAAAAATGTCAAGAGTAAAGTGCCATTTTCTGACATTAGATTTCGTTCTAAATGCTTAATCCCTATGTAGAAACGTTAGTTAAGCAAGAATATCGTATTTTTAAAAAAATCTAATGATAGGATTTTCCAGAAAATTGAAAAAACCGAAAAATGTCAAGAGTAAAGTGCCCTTATTTTAAACATTATATCGTTCTAAATGCTTAATCCCTATGTAAAAAAGTTATCTAAGCAAGAATATGTTATTGAATAAAATGAGAAAAATTTATTTTAGCCGTAAATCGAAAATAATGGGTCGAGCGAATCGCTCGATTGCGCCGAGACGCGCTATGATGCAACAGACGAGCGATTGGAACGCCCGAATATTTTCAAAGTCCCAACGTACCGATCAAGAGTAAAGTACCATTTTCCTACATTAGATTTCGTTCTAAATGCTTAATCCCTATGTAGAAACGTTAGTTAAGCAAGAATATCGTATTTTTAAAAAAATCTAATGATAGGATTTTCCAGAAAATTGAAAAAACCGAAAAATGTCAAGAGTAAAGTGCCATTTTCTGACATTAGATTTCGTTCTAAATGCTTAATCCCTATGTAGAAACGTTAGTTAAGCAAGAATATCGTATTTTTAAAAAAATCTAATGATAGGATTTTTCAGAAAATTGAAAAAACCGTAAAATGTCAAGAGTAAAGTGCCCTTACTTTAAACAATGCATCGTTCTAAATGCTTAATCCCTATGTAAAAACGTTAGTTAAGCAAGAATATCGTATTTTTAAAAAAATCTAATGATAGGATTTTCCAGAAAATTGAAAAAACCGAAAAATGTCAAGAGTAAAGTGCCATTTTCTGACATTAGATTTCGTTCTAAATGCTTAATCCCTATGTAGAAACGTTAGTTAAGCAAGAATATCGTATTTTTAAAAAAATCTAATGATAGGATTTTTCAGAAAATTGAAAAAACCGTAAAATGTCAAGAGTAAAGTGCCCTTATTTTAAACAATGTATCGTTCTAAATGCTTAATCCCTATGTAAAAAAGTTATTTAAGCAGGAATATGTTATTGAAAAAAATTAGAAAAATTTATTTTAGCCGTAAATCGAAAATAATGGATCGAGCGAATCGCTCGATTGCGCCGAGACGCGCTATGATGCAACAGACGAGCGATTGGAACGCCCGAATATTTTCAAAGTCCCAACGTACCGATCAAGAGTAAAGTACCATTTTCCTACATTAGATTTCGTTCTAAATGCTTAATCCCTATGTAGAAACGTTAGTTAAGCAAGAATATCGTATTTTTAAAAAAATCTAATGATAGGATTTTCCAGAAAATTGAAAAAACCGAAAAATGTCAAGAGTAAAGTGCCATTTTCTGACATTAGATTTCGTTCTAAATGCTTAATCCCTATGTAGAAACGTTAGTTAAGCAAGAATATCGTATTTTTAAAAAAATCTAATGATAGGATTTTTCAGAAGATTGAAAAAACCGTAAAATGTCAAGAGTAAAGTGCCCTTATTTTAAACAATGTATCGTTCTAAATGCTTAATCCCTATGTAAAAAAGTTATTTAAGCAGGAATATGTTATTGAAAAAAATTAGAAAAATTTATTTTAGCCGTAAATCGAAAAGAAGTCTGTTCGTTTCTCTGTCTCTCTCGCGCGATCGAACTATCGATGTTTCCCGACAAACTATTGGAAGTTTAATTAAATTTTATACATGAAATTACTCGTTTTGATCCCCGCTACACAGCCGTATACTTTTTATAATTTTGTGGAATCGGGAACCTTGAAATATTTAACATAACGCGGATCGACTGTCTCTGTCTCTTTCTAGATCGGAAGAATCGATGTTTCCCGGCAAACTATTGGGAGTTTAATTAAACTTTATACATGAAATTACTCGTTCTGATCCCCGCTACACAGCCGTATACTTTTTATAATTTTGTGGAATCGGGAACCTCGAAATATTTATCATAACGCGGATCGACTGTCTCTGTCTCTTTCTAGATCGGAAGAATCGATGTTTCCCGGCAAACTATTGGGAGTTTAATTAAACTTTATACATGAAATTACTCGTTTTGGTCCCCGCTACACAGCCGTATACTTTTTATAATTTTGTGGAATCGGGAACCTCGAAATATTTATCATAACGCGGATCGACTGTCTCTGTCTCTTTCTAGATCGGAAGAATCGATGTTTCCCGGCAAACTATTGGGAGTTTAATTAAACTTTATACATGAAATTACTCGTTCTGATCCCCGCTACACAGCCGTATACTTTTTATAATTTTGTGGAATCGGGAACCTCGAAATATTTATCATAACGCGGATCGACTGTCTCTGTCTCTTTCTAGATCGGAAGAATCGATGTTTCCCGGCAAACTATTGGGAGTTTAATTAAACTTTATACATGAAATTACTCGTTTTGGTCCCCGCTACACAGCCGTATACTTTTTATAATTTTGTGGAATCGGGAACCTCGAAATATTTATCATAACGCGGATCGACTGTCTCTGTCTCTTTCTAGATCGGAAGAATCGATGTTTCCCGGCAAACTATTGGGAGTTTAATTAAACTTTATACATGAAATTACTCGTTCTGATCCCCGCTACACAGCCGTATACTTTTTATAATTTTGTGGAATCGGGAACCTTGAAATATTTAACATAACGCGGATCGACTGTCTCTGTCTCTTTCTAGATCGGAATAATCGATGTTTCCCGGCAAACTATTGGGAGTTTAATTAAACTTTATACATGAAATTACTCGTTTTGATCCCCGCTACACAGCCGTATACTTTTTATAATTTTGTGGAATCGGGAACCTTGAGATATTTAACATAACGCGGATCGACTGTCTCTGTCTCTTTCTAGATCGGAATAATCGATGTTTCCCGGCAAACTAATGGGAGTTTAATTAAACTTTATACACGAAATTACTCGTTTTGATCCCCGCTACACAGCCGTATACTTTTTATAATTTTGTGGAATCGGGAACCTTGAGATATTTAACATAACGCGGATCGACTGTCTCTGTCTCTTTCTAGATCGGAATTATCGATGTTTCCCGGAAACTAATGGGATATTAATTAAACTTTATACACGAAATTACTCGTTTTGGTCCCTGCTACACAGCCGTATACTTTTTATAATTTTGTGGAATCGGGAACCTTGAAATATTTAACATAACGCGGATCGACTGTCTCTCTCTCTTTCTAGATCGGAATAATCGATGTTTCCCGGCAAACTATTGGGAGATTAATTAAACTTTATACATGAAATTACTCGTTTTGGTCCCCGCTACACAGCCGTATACTTTTTATAATTTTATGGAATCGGGAACCTTGAAATATTTAACATAACGCGGATCGACTGTCTCTGTCTCTTTCTAGATCGGAATAATCGATGTTTCCCGGCAAACTATTGGGAGATTAATTAAACTTTATACACGAAATTACTCGTTTTGATCCCTGCTACACAGCCGTATACTTTTTATAATTTTGTGGAATCGGGAACCTTGAAATATTTAACATAACGCGGATCGACTGTCTCTGTCTCTTTCTAGATCGGAATAATCGATGTTTCCCGGCAAACTAATGGGATATTAATTAAACTTTATACATGAAATTACTCGTTTTGGTCCCCGCTACACAGCCGTATACTTTTTATAATTTTATGGAATCGGGAACCTTGAAATATTTAACATAACGCGGATCGACTGTCTCTGTCTCTTTCTAGATCGGAATAATCGATGTTTCCCGGCAAACTATTGGGAGATTAATTAAACTTTATACACGAAATTACTCGTTTTGATCCCCGCTACACAGCCGTATACTTTTTATAATTTTGTGGAATCGGGAACCTTGAAATATTTAACATAACGCGGATCGACTGTCTCTGTCTCTTTCTAGATCGGAATAATCGATGTTTCCCGGCAAACTAATGGGATATTAATTAAACTTTATACATGAAATTACTCGTTTTGGTCCCCGCTACACAGCCGTATACTTTTTATAATTTTATGGAATCGGGAACCTTGAAATATTTAACATAACGCGGATCGACTGTCTCTGTCTCTTTCTAGATCGGAATAATCGATGTTTCCCGGCAAACTATTGGGAGATTAATTAAACTTTATACACGAAATTACTCGTTTTGATCCCCGCTACACAGCCGTATACTTTTTATAATTTTGTGGAATCGGTAACCTGGAGATATTTAACATAACGCGGATCGTCTATCTCTGTCTCTTTCTAGATCGGAATAATCGATGTTTCCCGGCAAAGTAATGGGAGATTAATTAAACTTTATACACGAAATTACTCGTTTTGATCCCCGCTACACAGCCGTATACTTTTTATAATTTTGTGGAATCGGGAACCTTGAAATATTTAACATAACGCGGATCGACTGTCTCTGTCTCTTTCTAGATCGGAATAATCGATGTTTCCCGGCAAACTATTGGGAGTTTAATTAAACTTTATACATGAAATTACTCGTTTTGATCCCCGCTACACAGCCGTATACTTTTTATAATTTTGTGGAATCGGGAACCTTGAGATATTTAACATAACGCGGATCGACTGTCTCTGTCTCTTTCTAGATCGGAATAATCGATGTTTCCCGGCAAACTAATGGGAGTTTAATTAAACTTTATACACGAAATTACTCGTTTTGATCCCCGCTACACAGCCGTATACTTTTTATAATTTTGTGGAATCGGGAACCTTGAGATATTTAACATAACGCGGATCGACTGTCTCTGTCTCTTTCTAGATCGGAATTATCGATGTTTCCCGGAAACTAATGGGATATTAATTAAACTTTATACACGAAATTACTCGTTTTGGTCCCTGCTACACAGCCGTATACTTTTTATAATTTTGTGGAATCGGGAACCTTGAAATATTTAACATAACGCGGATCGACTGTCTCTCTCTCTTTCTAGATCGGAATAATCGATGTTTCCCGGCAAACTATTGGGAGATTAATTAAACTTTATACATGAAATTACTCGTTTTGGTCCCCGCTACACAGCCGTATACTTTTTATAATTTTATGGAATCGGGAACCTTGAAATATTTAACATAACGCGGATCGACTGTCTCTGTCTCTTTCTAGATCGGAATAATCGATGTTTCCCGGCAAACTATTGGGAGATTAATTAAACTTTATACACGAAATTACTCGTTTTGATCCCCGCTACACAGCCGTATACTTTTTATAATTTTGTGGAATCGGTAACCTTGAGATATTTAACATAACGCGGATCGACTGTCTCTGTCTCTTTCTAGATCGGAATTATCGATGTTTCCCGGCAAACTATTGGGAGATTAATTAAACTTTATACATGAAATTACTCGTTTTGATCCCCGCTACACAGCCGTATACTTTTTATAATTTTGTGGAATCGGTAACCTTGAAATATTTAACATAACGCGGATCGTCTATCTCTGTCTCTTTCTAGATCGGAATAATCGATGTTTCCCGGCAAACTATTGGGAGATTAATTAAACTTTATACACGAAATTACTCGTTTTGATCCCCGCTACACAGCCGTATACTTTTTATAATTTTGTGGAATCGGGAACCTTGAAATATTTAACATAACGCGGATCGACTGTCTCTGTCTCTTTCTAGATCGGAATAATCGATGTTTCCCGGCAAACTAATGGGATATTAATTAAACTTTATACATGAAATTACTCGTTTTGGTCCCCGCTACACAGCCGTATACTTTTTATAATTTTATGGAATCGGGAACCTTGAAATATTTAACATAACGCGGATCGACTGTCTCTGTCTCTTTCTAGATCGGAATAATCGATGTTTCCCGGCAAACTATTGGGAGATTAATTAAACTTTATACACGAAATTACTCGTTTTGATCCCCGCTACACAGCCGTATACTTTTTATAATTTTGTGGAATCGGTAACCTGGAGATATTTAACATAACGCGGATCGTCTATCTCTGTCTCTTTCTAGATCGGAATAATCGATGTTTCCCGGCAAAGTAATGGGAGATTAATTAAACTTTATACACGAAATTACTCGTTTTGATCCCCGCTACACAGCCGTATACTTTTTATAATTTTGTGGAATCGGGAACCTT
>NW_027476566.1:40000-42500 GCF_051020955.1 Megalopta genalis | reverse complement strand
GGTCTCGACGACGATGCCACCGGAGTGGATGCGTCGGACCGACTTAATTCGGATCGCCTCCTTCGCTGGTTTAACGAGCGACAGAACAGTAACCTTCGTAACTTCGCTGCTCTGTCCTTTTTCCTTCGGCGGGAAGATTTTTACCACATGCTGCGATTGTGGCCGTCTCCCCGCTTCCGGAGAAGCTCCTTTGCAGTCGACTTTGTTCACATGGGCGTAAGTCGACTGCGCGGCGTTGCAGGCCGTCTTCGGGAGAGTTCCCTTGGACGGCCCAGGTCGCATCGCACTCATTACGGCAGGACGCGCTTTTAGGTCCGCCCTGACCGCGGCGAGCTGCCCTTCGACGAAGCTATTCCGTTGAATAAGCTCCTGGACCAGCTCGTTGAGTGCCTCAACCTCGGCGAGTATCTTTGACCCGGACTCCTTATTGACTTTCGACTCAGGTCGAAAGCAAAAGGTCCGTATTTCGGACACTCGCCTAAAGGCTTCGTCTCTTACGAGATCGAGAGGCCGTACCTTCTGCCCGGAGAACGTCCCCTTCGGTCTCCTGGCCCGGTTTACTGCGGCCTTGCCGGTGGGTGCGCCCGGCTTGGCTCGCTTTGACTTTTTGGTGACGGTTTGCCAACCGTCACCAGTAGGGTCCTCGACACGCTCGGGTGCCGACTGCACCTTCACGAGTGACGTGTCTCCGACTCGTTCGATTACTTCCACGTTACCGGTGTCCGGCGTACCTTCTACCGTGGGCTCGGTTTTCACCGAGACCGCTCGCGTGGGAGTCACACATCTTTGCAAGATCACACGAGGATTGGCGATATTAATCACCTTCCCGGATCTTGTCTTTCTCACAGACGCGGGGGGACTGACAGCTGCATTTGCAGTTCCCGCGTCTGCGGCGACGGCTTCACTCCGAGTAGGAGCTGGACCCGTCGTCTTTGGACGCTTAGTTTTTTGTTCATTAATTTTATTAAGACCCATAATGTGTCTTGGTCTTTCATCCAGTGCGCTCCCCGGCCACCACCGACCCACACAATTTGGAACCCGCCAAAGGCTGAGTTAGGGCTACGCACCGAATATAGTCTGCTGGCTGGGTCGGTTTCCTTACCCAGCCCGCGTCCTCGCCCAGCAGAACCCACTTGCCCGAAGCGTGTGGTCGTTCCAAGCCGATTGACTGGACCAGGGCTGCTTTTCTCGTCCAGCCGCCCATCTAGCCGAAGCAGAGGCCAAAGGTACGTGTTGGGGACGTCTCACCCGCAGGAGAGGGCCCCCTCAGATCCCAGGATCCTCTTTTCCGACGACAAGGGTCGCCACGCACGGCAAACACGTGGGAGACAGCAGTCGGAGAGGCTGCCTCTTCCTCTCCACCACACTTCGTTCAGTTCGCTGCGTATTTAAGAACACGAGCTATCCAGCGGTACCTTTTTCGTGGAGGCTCAAGTGTGGCTAGGGCACGTTTGCCCCTTGCGGCCTGGGTTGCCCAGGGGATTGATTGCATCCCATGTATTCCTGAGCCCAGCGGAGTGTTGTCTAGTGGCGTGTTCCGCCCACGAAAAACGGTCTGAAAAACCGTTTAACGTAAACTGGGGAACTGATGCCACGAGTGACAACAGTTCCCCAGTCGGAAGTCATACAGCACATACAGTGCTGTACAAAGAACACGCCACAGCCCGTATGCTAAATCAGGGCCTCGCCATTATGCGAAGTACTACATGTACGACGCACTGACGGTCTCTAATGCCTTCATCGCCGATACACCCATCGACTCGGCCGATCAACCCTCCTACGCGAGGGCTAGTTCGGGGGTTATCTCCCGCCCTGGGTGGCCACAGACCGCCACCGCCAGTAGATAGGGACAGATGGGAATCTCGTTAATCCATTCATGCGCGTCACTAATTAGATGACGAGGCATTTGGCTACCTTAAGAGAGTCATAGTTACTCCCGCCGTTTACCCGCGCTTTTTTGAATTTCTTCACGTTGACATTCAGAGCACTGGGCAGAAATCACATTGCGTCAACACCCGTGGGGGCCATCGCAATGCTTTGTTTTAATTAGACAGTCGGATTCCCCTAGTCCGTGCCAGTTCTGAGCTGAGCGTTGAATGGCGGCCGAAGAGGACGACCGCACCGATGGGAAACGCCACGGAAGCCTCGCAGCAAGGAAGATCCGCGGGAGGCCAAGGCACGGGACCGAGCTCGGATCCCAGCCACGAGAGCCGTTCACCTCGCCCAGGCCCGGCACGTCAGCCAGACCCGCTTCCCGACCAAGCCCGACACGCCCCGCTCCTCAGAGCCAATCCTTATCCCGAAGTTACGGATCCAATTTGCCGACTTCCCTTACCTACATTAATCTATCGACTAGAGGCTCTTTACCTTGGAGACCTGCTGCGGATATGGGTACGAACCGGCGCGACACCTCCACGTGGCCCTCTCCTGGATTTTCAAGGTCCGAGGGGATGATCCGGACACCGCCGCAACTGCGGTGCTCTTCGCGTTCCAAACCCTA
>NW_027476566.1:35000-37500 GCF_051020955.1 Megalopta genalis | reverse complement strand
AAACACTCGCAAGACGATTACAATCGGTATAACTTTAACGTCCGTCCGAAAAGTACTTTCGGGGACTAGACGACCGATTGATCTCGTGCGGTTTCGCTATTCGATCATTTGAAGAGAACAAAAAGATATATGGGGCGACCGACAAACGGTTTTCCCGTAGAACCAGACTCGCGATTGCGTTGACACACACATCATAGCCACACCAATAGAAGAGTTTTAGGACGGTAACCCGGGTGGGGTGTTCTTTACTCAGAATATGTGCAACATCGGATCTATATAGCCATCGATACAATTCGTACACAAATGTGTCGTACGAAGAGAGAGACTTTTTTTCCTCTGACAACATAACGGTAAGAGACATCCTTCCACACTCATAGGTTCCACTCCCTGGGGCTATGATATATATATACATATAAATTCAAATTCGAAGCAACGGTCACAATTCTACTCTATATTTTTGCGGGTTATGTGTTCTTTCGTTCAATTTCTTTCATGCGTTCGTTCGATCTCTGTACACAGTCTTCACATAGGACAGACTCGTGTAGTACGCTTTCGTGGGTTAAACCCATCTCGTTTCATTTCAGGCGACGTCGGGAGCGCGTTGAAAATGTACCAGTGAAATCTCGATAGTTCTACGAATACGAATCGTCCCGAAAAAGATTTTGTCACCGCTTCGAAGCGGTGTTTCAGACGGGCGGACGTATATAAAACATATACGACACACGACACCGCCTTCCACACTCACGCTAGTTCGAACACGATTTCCATCTCTCTCGAAGACTGTTAGACGTACGTAAAATTTCTCAATATCCATAGGACCGCGACAAACGCCGACGAAGCGCCCATCATTCGCTCGTACGTATATAGGCAACAAGTGCCATCAACGCAAGCAGTTTATAAGTACGTAAACGACCCTCAGCCAGGCGTGGTCCAGGAATTGTATCCGTGGACCGCAATGTGCGTTCGAAATGTCGATGTTCATGTGTCCTGCAGTTCACACGTTGACGCGCAATTAGCTGCGTTCTTCATCGACCCACGAGCCAAGTGATCCACCGTTCAGGGTAATTTTTCCCTTTTATTCTCTCATATATAATATAATGTGTATTTGCTATCCACCACATTTTTGTGTTATATTTCGGAACAAGCCGATACCCGAAGAGCTCCAACCAGCGCGCGAAGGAGATTCGGGAGTCGTCGTACGACGACATAATTGTCCCTTAAAGAACGAGATATTTCCGTCGAAACCATATATATATGTACGAGCAAATCCAAAACCACTGTTTTCTTGCAAGTTCGACGGTCGGAGCGAATAGAACATTGAAAAGCCTTCTATCGAAGAAACACAGAGAGTATATCACCTCCAAAAACGACGGGGATATGGATATTCAAACTGGACAATTATCAACCCGATACTGGATTCGAAAAGTTTCTCTCTCCTTTCGTCGTTATTTACACCGGACGGACTCACGGCCGGCTCTAGCTGGGTGTCATATATATATATATACGTCCCACGCTCATGCTGCCACTAGCGCGCAACAGAGTAGGGTGTCAATGACAACGACACAGCATTGAAACGAGCTACACAAGCCGGTCTCTCTTGATACCAATGTAAACGAGCATTAAGTTATCTTCAGACTGCCCGATATTTTCGTCCTTTGGACTTTCCCAACGATTCCTTTTTTTCTTTTTTTTTTACACACCACAGCGAAGACTTGAGGAAGCGTGATTAGCACGCTCGCATCCCTCCCTGTCCTACTACAACTGTAAAGAAAGAAAAAAGAATACATTGGGCTTTCTCTCTATCGAGAAGATGGCCTACGCAACGCAGATCAAAGGCCTAATACGTGTAATATAATACGCGTCTGGCCGTGTATAAATCACGCACGAATGATCTGGTCGGGCCCAACTCTTCTCGTACGCTTATTTTTCCGTGTTGGGGCACTATCATAAAATCACACAAACCCCAACACGTGTGTGTCTTGGAAGGAAGATGGCCTACGCAACGCAGATCAAAGGCCTAATACGTGTAGTACACACGTCTGCCGTGTAAATCACGCACGAATGATCTGGTCGGGCCCAACTCTTCTCCACCACACCACATCCCAACTTTGTACATTTTTATATATTTTTGTGCGTTGGGGCACCTTCATAATCACAAACCCCAACAACACATATATCTCTCTCTTTGAAAGATTTGTTGTGGCCTACGCAACGCAGATCAAAGGCCTAATACGTGTAGTACACACGTCTGGCCGTGTAAATCACGCACGAATGATCTGGCGGGCTCAACAATATCTTTTTTTTTTATATGAATTCTTATCCACAAACTAATCGAATTCATTTTCTCTCCTCCTCTCCTCTCTCTTTGAGATATATTGGAACATTGTAATGATCCTTCCGCAGGTTCACCTACGGAAACCTTGTTACGACTTTTACTTCCTCTAAATAATCAAGTTTGGTCATCTTCCCGGCATCATCGGCAATGCCGAAACATTGCCGC
>NW_027476566.1:12500-32500 GCF_051020955.1 Megalopta genalis | reverse complement strand
TTTTTGATAGTTTTCTCTCTCCACTGGGCTATTCATTTTAGCCACAGTTTTCAATTGGTACGATTTGCTTCCAAATCTTACAGATGCATTTTAAAAAATTTTTCCATCGCTCGGACAGAAGAGTCGATTGCTCAGTGAGTACGAGTATACATACAAAGTGCATACGGGTAACCAACCCCGTAGGGCTTGCCACATATGGGCCATTCGGTCAAAGACACCGACCCGTGGCCACGCTGTGTGGAGAAAAGTCCGTAACGTAAACGGCACGAAACAGTCAGGACCGAAGCCCCGAAGGAGCTCTGAGACAGCTTCTCGACCGAGATCGTAGAATTGGCCCAAAACCCGCTCTGCTCCGTCCGCCTCGCACGGACCGTGTATCTCTTATAGATACCGAACGGCCGGCAAGGACGCCGGCGCCGCCGGCCGAATAGCACGCGCGCTTATGAGTGTAAACCGCCGCGGCAACAGACCGCCCGGCCGTGCTGTTGTAACATAGCGCGTGAACGAACGAAAAAAATTTTTATAGTAAACATTAAAATAAATTACACTACCGTAAACTAGACAAAAAATTACACATTTTTTCCCAATATGAAAATTTTCACAAACTTTTTAAAGTCCCATCGCATCGAGTAAACTTTTTTAATAACGCGTCCGCACGATTCTAAATGCTTAATCCATATGTGAAATCGTTCACTGATCACGAATATCGTATTTAAAAAAATTACAAAAATTTATTTTTCAAAATAATCAAAAAAAACCGAAAAATCACAAGAGTAAAGTACCATTATTTTAAACAACATGTCGTTCTAAATGCTTAATCCCTATGTAAAAAAGTTATTTAAGCAAGAATATGTAATTGAAAAAAATTAGAAAAATTTATTTTAGCCGTAAATCGAAAATAATGGGGACACCGGAGCTGTTCGAAGCGCCGAGACGCGCCGCGTACGGCCGAATATTTTCTAAGTCCCAACGTACCGATCAAGAGTAAAGTACCATTTTCCTACATTAGATTTCGTTCTAAATGCTTAATCCCTATGTAAAAACGTTAGTTAAGCAAGAATATCGTATTTTTAAAAAAATCTAATGATACGATTTTCCAGAAAATTGAAAAAACCGAAAAATGTCAAGAGTAAAGTGCCATTTTCTGACATTAGATTTCGTTCTAAATGCTTAATCCCTATGTAGAAAGGTTAGTTAAGCAAGATTATCGTATTTTTAAAAAAATCTAATGATAGGATTTTTCAGAAAATTGAAAAAACCGTAAAATGTCAAGAGTAAAGTGCCCTTATTTTAAACATTATATCGTTCTAAATGCTTAATCCCTATGTAAAAAAGTTATCTAAGCAAGAATATGTTATTGAATAAAATGAGAAAAATTTATTTTAGCCGTAAATCGAAAATAATGGGTCGAGCGAATCGGTCGATTGCGCCGAGACGCGCTATGATGCAACAGACGAGCGATTGGAACGCCCGAATATTTTCAAAGTCCCAACGTACCGATCAAGAGTAAAGTACCATTTTCCTACATTAGATTTCGTTCTAAATGCTTAATCCCTATGTAAAAACGTTAGTTAAGCAAGAATATCGTATTTTTAAAAAAATCTAATGATAGGATTTTCCAGAAAATTGAAAAAACCGAAAAATGTCAAGAGTAAAGTGCCATTTTCTGACATTAGATTTCGTTCTAAATGCTTAATCCCTATGTAGAAACGTTAGTTAAGCAAGAATATCGTATTTTTAAAAAAATCTAATGATAGGATTTTTCAGAAAATTGAAAAAACCGTAAAATGTCAAGAGTAAAGTGCCCTTACTTTAAACAATGCATCGTTCTAAATGCTTAATCCCTATGTAAAAAAGTTATTTAAGCAGGAATATGTTATTGAATAAAATGAGAAAAATTTATTTTAGCCGTAAATCGAAAATAATGGGTCGAGCGAATCGGTCGATTGCGCCGAGACGCGCTATGATGCAACAGACGAGCGATTGGAACGCCCGAATATTTTCAAAGTCCCAACGTACCGATCAAGAGTAAAGTACCATTTTCCTACATTAGATTTCGTTCTAAATGCTTAATCCCTATGTAAAAACGTTAGTTAAGCAAGAATATCGTATTTTTAAAAAAATCTAATGATAGGATTTTCCAGAAAATTGAAAAAACCGAGAAATGTCAAGAGTAAAGTGCCATTTTCTGACATTAGATTTCGTTCTAAATGCTTAATCCCTATGTAGAAACGTTAGTTAAGCAAGAATATCGTATTTTTAAAAAAATCTAATGATAGGATTTTTCAGAAAATTGAAAAAACCGTAAAATGTCAAGAGTAAAGTGCCCTTACTTTAAACAATGCATCGTTCTAAATGCTTAATCCCTATGTAAAAAAGTTATTTAAGCAGGAATATGTTATTGAAAAAAATTAGAAAAATTTATTTTAGCCGTAAATCGAAAATAATGGATCGAGCGAATCGGTCGATTGCGCCGAGACGCGCTATGATGCAACAGACGAGCGATTGGAACCCCCGAATATTTTCAAAGTCCCAACGTACCGATCAAGAGTAAAGTACCATTTTCCTACATTAGATTTCGTTCTAAATGCTTAATCCCTATGTAAAAACGTTAGTTAAGCAAGAATATCGTATTTTTAAAAAAATCTAATGATACGATTTTCCAGAAAATTGAAAAAACCGAAAAATGTCAAGAGTAAAGTGCCATTTTCTGACATTAGATTTCGTTCTAAATGCTTAATCCCTATGTAGAAACGTTAGTTAAGCAAGAATATCGTATTTTTAAAAAAATCTAATGATAGGATTTTTCAGAAAATTGAAAAAACCGTAAAATGTCAAGAGTAAAGTGCCCTTACTTTAAACAATGCATCGTTCTAAATGCTTAATCCCTATGTAAAAAAGTTATTTAAGCAGGAATATGTTATTGAAAAAAATTAGAAAAATTTATTTTAGCCGTAAATCGAAAATAATGGATCGAGCGAATCGGTCGATTGCGCCGAGACGCGCTATGATGCAACAGACGAGCGATTGGAACCCCCGAATATTTTCAAAGTCCCAACGTACCGATCAAGAGTAAAGTACCATTTTCCTACATTAGATTTCGTTCTAAATGCTTAATCCCTATGTAAAAACGTTAGTTAAGCAAGAATATCGTATTTTTAAAAAAATCTAATGATAGGATTTTCCAGAAAATTGAAAAAACCGAAAAATGTCAAGAGTAAAGTGCCATTTTCTGACATTAGATTTCGTTCTAAATGCTTAATCCCTATGTAGAAACGTTAGTTAAGCAAGAATATCGTATTTTTAAAAAAATCTAATGATAGGATTTTTCAGAAAATTGAAAAAACCGTAAAATGTCAAGAGTAAAGTGCCCTTACTTTAAACAATGCATCGTTCTAAATGCTTAATCCCTATGTAAAAAAGTTATTTAAGCAGGAATATGTTATTGAATAAAATGAGAAAAATTTATTTTAGCCGTAAATCGAAAATAATGGGTCGAGCGAATCGGTCGATTGCGCCGAGACGCGCTATGATGCAACAGACGAGCGATTGGAACGCCCGAATATTTTCAAAGTCCCAACGTACCGATCAAGAGTAAAGTACCATTTTCCTACATTAGATTTCGTTCTAAATGCTTAATCCCTATGTAAAAACGTTAGTTAAGCAAGAATATCGTATTTTTAAAAAAATCTAATGATAGGATTTTCCAGAAAATTGAAAAAACCGAGAAATGTCAAGAGTAAAGTGCCATTTTCTGACATTAGATTTCGTTCTAAATGCTTAATCCCTATGTAGAAACGTTAGTTAAGCAAGAATATCGTATTTTTAAAAAAATCTAATGATAGGATTTTTCAGAAAATTGAAAAAACCGTAAAATGTCAAGAGTAAAGTGCCCTTACTTTAAACAATGCATCGTTCTAAATGCTTAATCCCTATGTAAAAAAGTTATCTAAGCAAGAATATGTTATTGAATAAAATGAGAAAAATTTATTTTAGCCGTAAATCGAAAATAATGGGTCGAGCGAATCGGTCGATTGCGCCGAGACGCGCTATGATGCAACAGACGAGCGATTGGAACGCCCGAATATTTTCAAAGTCCCAACGTACCGATCAAGAGTAAAGTACCATTTTCCTACATTAGATTTCGTTCTAAATGCTTAATCCCTATGTAAAAACGTTAGTTAAGCAAGAATATCGTATTTTTAAAAAAATCTAATGATAGGATTTTCCAGAAAATTGAAAAAACCGAAAAATGTCAAGAGTAAAGTGCCATTTTCTGACATTAGATTTCGTTCTAAATGCTTAATCCCTATGTAGAAACGTTAGTTAAGCAAGAATATCGTATTTTTAAAAAAATCTAATGATAGGATTTTTCAGAAAATTGAAAAAACCGTAAAATGTCAAGAGTAAAGTGCCCTTACTTTAAACAATGCATCGTTCTAAATGCTTAATCCCTATGTAAAAAAGTTATTTAAGCAGGAATATGTTATTGAAAAAAATTAGAAAAATTTATTTTAGCCGTAAATCGAAAATAATGGATCGAGCGAATCGGTCGATTGCGCCGAGACGCGCTATGATGCAACAGACGAGCGATTGGAACCCCCGAATATTTTCAAAGTCCCAACGTACCGATCAAGAGTAAAGTACCATTTTCCTACATTAGATTTCGTTCTAAATGCTTAATCCCTATGTAAAAACGTTAGTTAAGCAAGAATATCGTATTTTTAAAAAAATCTAATGATACGATTTTCCAGAAAATTGAAAAAACCGAAAAATGTCAAGAGTAAAGTGCCATTTTCTGACATTAGATTTCGTTCTAAATGCTTAATCCCTATGTAGAAACGTTAGTTAAGCAAGAATATCGTATTTTTAAAAAAATCTAATGATAGGATTTTTCAGAAAATTGAAAAAACCGTAAAATGTCAAGAGTAAAGTGCCCTTACTTTAAACAATGTATCGTTCTAAATGCTTAATCCCTATGTAAAAAAGTTATTTAAGCAGGAATATGTTATTGAAAAAAATTAGAAAAATTTATTTTAGCCGTAAATCGAAAATAATGGATCGAGCGAATCGGTCGATTGCGCCGAGACGCGCTATGATGCAACAGACGAGCGATTGGAACCCCCGAATATTTTCAAAGTCCCAACGTACCGATCAAGAGTAAAGTACCATTTTCCTACATTAGATTTCGTTCTAAATGCTTAATCCCTATGTAAAAACGTTAGTTAAGCAAGAATATCGTATTTTTAAAAAAATCTAATGATACGATTTTCCAGAAAATTGAAAAAACCGAAAAATGTCAAGAGTAAAGTGCCATTTTCTGACATTAGATTTCGTTCTAAATGCTTAATCCCTATGTAGAAAGGTTAGTTAAGCAAGATTATCGTATTTTTAAAAAAATCTAATGATAGGATTTTTCAGAAAATTGAAAAAACCGTAAAATGTCAAGAGTAAAGTGCCCTTATTTTAAACATTATATCGTTCTAAATGCTTAATCCCTATGTAAAAAAGTTATCTAAGCAAGAATATGTTATTGAATAAAATGAGAAAAATTTATTTTAGCCGTAAATCGAAAATAATGGGTCGAGCGAATCGGTCGATTGCGCCGAGACGCGCTATGATGCAACAGACGAGCGATTGGAACGCCCGAATATTTTCAAAGTCCCAACGTACCGATCAAGAGTAAAGTACCATTTTCCTACATTAGATTTCGTTCTAAATGCTTAATCCCTATGTAAAAACGTTAGTTAAGCAAGAATATCGTATTTTTAAAAAAATCTAATGATAGGATTTTCCAGAAAATTGAAAAAACCGAAAAATGTCAAGAGTAAAGTGCCATTTTCTGACATTAGATTTCGTTCTAAATGCTTAATCCCTATGTAGAAACGTTAGTTAAGCAAGAATATCGTATTTTTAAAAAAATCTAATGATAGGATTTTTCAGAAAATTGAAAAAACCGTAAAATGTCAAGAGTAAAGTGCCCTTACTTTAAACAATGCATCGTTCTAAATGCTTAATCCCTATGTAAAAAAGTTATTTAAGCAGGAATATGTTATTGAATAAAATGAGAAAAATTTATTTTAGCCGTAAATCGAAAATAATGGGTCGAGCGAATCGGTCGATTGCGCCGAGACGCGCTATGATGCAACAGACGAGCGATTGGAACGCCCGAATATTTTCAAAGTCCCAACGTACCGATCAAGAGTAAAGTACCATTTTCCTACATTAGATTTCGTTCTAAATGCTTAATCCCTATGTAAAAACGTTAGTTAAGCAAGAATATCGTATTTTTAAAAAAATCTAATGATAGGATTTTCCAGAAAATTGAAAAAACCGAGAAATGTCAAGAGTAAAGTGCCATTTTCTGACATTAGATTTCGTTCTAAATGCTTAATCCCTATGTAGAAACGTTAGTTAAGCAAGAATATCGTATTTTTAAAAAAATCTAATGATAGGATTTTTCAGAAAATTGAAAAAACCGTAAAATGTCAAGAGTAAAGTGCCCTTACTTTAAACAATGCATCGTTCTAAATGCTTAATCCCTATGTAAAAAAGTTATTTAAGCAGGAATATGTTATTGAAAAAAATTAGAAAAATTTATTTTAGCCGTAAATCGAAAATAATGGATCGAGCGAATCGGTCGATTGCGCCGAGACGCGCTATGATGCAACAGACGAGCGATTGGAACCCCCGAATATTTTCAAAGTCCCAACGTACCGATCAAGAGTAAAGTACCATTTTCCTACATTAGATTTCGTTCTAAATGCTTAATCCCTATGTAAAAACGTTAGTTAAGCAAGAATATCGTATTTTTAAAAAAATCTAATGATACGATTTTCCAGAAAATTGAAAAAACCGAAAAATGTCAAGAGTAAAGTGCCATTTTCTGACATTAGATTTCGTTCTAAATGCTTAATCCCTATGTAGAAACGTTAGTTAAGCAAGAATATCGTATTTTTAAAAAAATCTAATGATAGGATTTTTCAGAAAATTGAAAAAACCGTAAAATGTCAAGAGTAAAGTGCCCTTATTTTAAACAATGTATCGTTCTAAATGCTTAATCCCTATGTAAAAAAGTTATTTTAGCAGGAATATGTTATTGAAAAAAATTAGAAAAATTTATTTTAGCCGTAAATCGAAAATAATGGGGACACCGGAGCTGTTCGAAGCGCCGAGCGCGCCGCGTACGCCCGAATATTTTCAAAGTCCCAACGTACCGATCAAGAGTAAAGTACCATTTTCCTACATTAGATTTCGTTCTAAATGCTTAATCCCTATGTAAAAACGTTAGTTAAGCAAGAATATCGTATTTTAAAAAAAATCTAATGATAGGATTTTCCAGAAAATTGAAAAAACCGAAAAATGTCAAGAGTAAAGTGCCATTTTCTGACATTAGATTTCGTTCTAAATGCTTAATCCCTATGTAGAAAGGTTAGTTAAGCAAGATTATCGTATTTTTAAAAAAATCTAATGATAGGATTTTTCAGAAAATTGAAAAAACCGTAAAATGTCAAGAGTAAAGTGCCCTTATTTTAAACATTATATCGTTCTAAATGCTTAATCCCTATGTAAAAAAGTTATCTAAGCAAGAATATGTTATTGAATAAAATGAGAAAAATTTATTTTAGCCGTAAATCGAAAATAATGGGTCGAGCGAATCGGTCGATTGCGCCGAGACGCGCTATGATGCAACAGACGAGCGATTGGAACGCCCGAATATTTTCAAAGTCCCAACGTACCGATCAAGAGTAAAGTACCATTTTCCTACATTAGATTTCGTTCTAAATGCTTAATCCCTATGTAAAAACGTTAGTTAAGCAAGAATATCGTATTTTTAAAAAAATCTAATGATAGGATTTTCCAGAAAATTGAAAAAACCGAAAAATGTCAAGAGTAAAGTGCCATTTTCTGACATTAGATTTCGTTCTAAATGCTTAATCCCTATGTAGAAACGTTAGTTAAGCAAGAATATCGTATTTTTAAAAAAATCTAATGATAGGATTTTTCAGAAAATTGAAAAAACCGTAAAATGTCAAGAGTAAAGTGCCCTTACTTTAAACAATGCATCGTTCTAAATGCTTAATCCCTATGTAAAAAAGTTAATATGTTATTGAAAAAAATTAGAAAAATTTATTTTAGCCGTAAATCGAAAATAATGGATCGAGCGAATCGGTCGATTGCGCCGAGACGCGCTATGATGCAACAGACGAGCGATTGGAACCCCCGAATATTTTCAAAGTCCCAACGTACCGATCAAGAGTAAAGTACCATTTTCCTACATTAGATTTCGTTCTAAATGCTTAATCCCTATGTAAAAACGTTAGTTAAGCAAGAATATCGTATTTTTAAAAAAATCTAATGATACGATTTTCCAGAAAATTGAAAAAACCGAAAAATGTCAAGAGTAAAGTGCCATTTTCTGACATTAGATTTCGTTCTAAATGCTTAATCCCTATGTAGAAACGTTAGTTAAGCAAGAATATCGTATTTTTAAAAAAATCTAATGATAGGATTTTTCAGAAAATTGAAAAAACCGTAAAATGTCAAGAGTAAAGTGCCCTTACTTTAAACAATGTATCGTTCTAAATGCTTAATCCCTATGTAAAAAAGTTATTTAAGCAGGAATATGTTATTGAAAAAAATTAGAAAAATTTATTTTAGCCGTAAATCGAAAATAATGGATCGAGCGAATCGGTCGATTGCGCCGAGACGCGCTATGATGCAACAGACGAGCGATTGGAACCCCCGAATATTTTCAAAGTCCCAACGTACCGATCAAGAGTAAAGTACCATTTTCCTACATTAGATTTCGTTCTAAATGCTTAATCCCTATGTAAAAACGTTAGTTAAGCAAGAATATCGTATTTTTAAAAAAATCTAATGATACGATTTTCCAGAAAATTGAAAAAACCGAAAAATGTCAAGAGTAAAGTGCCATTTTCTGACATTAGATTTCGTTCTAAATGCTTAATCCCTATGTAGAAAGGTTAGTTAAGCAAGATTATCGTATTTTTAAAAAAATCTAATGATAGGATTTTTCAGAAAATTGAAAAAACCGTAAAATGTCAAGAGTAAAGTGCCCTTATTTTAAACATTATATCGTTCTAAATGCTTAATCCCTATGTAAAAAAGTTATCTAAGCAAGAATATGTTATTGAATAAAATGAGAAAAATTTATTTTAGCCGTAAATCGAAAATAATGGGTCGAGCGAATCGGTCGATTGCGCCGAGACGCGCTATGATGCAACAGACGAGCGATTGGAACGCCCGAATATTTTCAAAGTCCCAACGTACCGATCAAGAGTAAAGTACCATTTTCCTACATTAGATTTCGTTCTAAATGCTTAATCCCTATGTAAAAACGTTAGTTAAGCAAGAATATCGTATTTTTAAAAAAATCTAATGATAGGATTTTCCAGAAAATTGAAAAAACCGAAAAATGTCAAGAGTAAAGTGCCATTTTCTGACATTAGATTTCGTTCTAAATGCTTAATCCCTATGTAGAAACGTTAGTTAAGCAAGAATATCGTATTTTTAAAAAAATCTAATGATAGGATTTTTCAGAAAATTGAAAAAACCGTAAAATGTCAAGAGTAAAGTGCCCTTACTTTAAACAATGCATCGTTCTAAATGCTTAATCCCTATGTAAAAAAGTTATTTAAGCAGGAATATGTTATTGAAAAAAATTAGAAAAATTTATTTTAGCCGTAAATCGAAAATAATGGATCGAGCGAATCGGTCGATTGCGCCGAGACGCGCTATGATGCAACAGACGAGCGATTGGAACCCCCGAATATTTTCAAAGTCCCAACGTACCGATCAAGAGTAAAGTACCATTTTCCTACATTAGATTTCGTTCTAAATGCTTAATCCCTATGTAAAAACGTTAGTTAAGCAAGAATATCGTATTTTTAAAAAAATCTAATGATACGATTTTCCAGAAAATTGAAAAAACCGAAAAATGTCAAGAGTAAAGTGCCATTTTCTGACATTAGATTTCGTTCTAAATGCTTAATCCCTATGTAGAAAGGTTAGTTAAGCAAGATTATCGTATTTTTAAAAAAATCTAATGATAGGATTTTTCAGAAAATTGAAAAAACCGTAAAATGTCAAGAGTAAAGTGCCCTTATTTTAAACATTATATCGTTCTAAATGCTTAATCCCTATGTAAAAAAGTTATCTAAGCAAGAATATGTTATTGAATAAAATGAGAAAAATTTATTTTAGCCGTAAATCGAAAATAATGGGTCGAGCGAATCGGTCGATTGCGCCGAGACGCGCTATGATGCAACAGACGAGCGATTGGAACGCCCGAATATTTTCAAAGTCCCAACGTACCGATCAAGAGTAAAGTACCATTTTCCTACATTAGATTTCGTTCTAAATGCTTAATCCCTATGTAAAAACGTTAGTTAAGCAAGAATATCGTATTTTTAAAAAAATCTAATGATAGGATTTTCCAGAAAATTGAAAAAACCGAGAAATGTCAAGAGTAAAGTGCCATTTTCTGACATTAGATTTCGTTCTAAATGCTTAATCCCTATGTAGAAACGTTAGTTAAGCAAGAATATCGTATTTTTAAAAAAATCTAATGATAGGATTTTTCAGAAAATTGAAAAAACCGTAAAATGTCAAGAGTAAAGTGCCCTTACTTTAAACAATGCATCGTTCTAAATGCTTAATCCCTATGTAAAAAAGTTATTTAAGCAGGAATATGTTATTGAAAAAAATTAGAAAAATTTATTTTAGCCGTAAATCGAAAATAATGGATCGAGCGAATCGGTCGATTGCGCCGAGACGCGCTATGATGCAACAGACGAGCGATTGGAACCCCCGAATATTTTCAAAGTCCCAACGTACCGATCAAGAGTAAAGTACCATTTTCCTACATTAGATTTCGTTCTAAATGCTTAATCCCTATGTAAAAACGTTAGTTAAGCAAGAATATCGTATTTTTAAAAAAATCTAATGATACGATTTTCCAGAAAATTGAAAAAACCGAAAAATGTCAAGAGTAAAGTGCCATTTTCTGACATTAGATTTCGTTCTAAATGCTTAATCCCTATGTAGAAACGTTAGTTAAGCAAGAATATCGAATTTTTAAAAAAATCTAATGATAGGATTTTTCAGAAAATTGAAAAAACCGTAAAATGTCAAGAGTAAAGTGCCCTTACTTTAAACAATGTATCGTTCTAAATGCTTAATCCCTATGTAAAAAAGTTATTTAAGCAGGAATATGTTATTGAAAAAAATTAGAAAAATTTATTTTAGCCGTAAATCGAAAATAATGGGGACACCGGAGCTGTTCGAAGCGCCGAGCGCGCCGCGTACGCCCGAATATTTTCAAAGTCCCAACGTACCGATCAAGAGTAAAGTACCATTTTCCTACATTAGATTTCGTTCTAAATGCTTAATCCCTATGTAAAAACGTTAGTTAAGCAAGAATATCGTATTTTTAAAAAAATCTAATGATAGGATTTTCCAGAAAATTGAAAAAACCGAAAAATGTCAAGAGTAAAGTGCCATTTTCTGACATTAGATTTCGTTCTAAATGCTTAATCCCTATGTAGAAACGTTAGTTAAGCAAGAATATCGTATTTTTAAAAAAATCTAATGATAGGATTTTTCAGAAAATTGAAAAAACCGTAAAATGTCAAGAGTAAAGTGCCCTTATTTTAAACAATGTATCGTTCTAAATGCTTAATCCCTATGTAAAAAAGTTATTTAAGCAGGAATATGTTATTGAAAAAAATTAAAAAAATTTATTTTAGCCGTAAATCGAAAATAATGGATCGAGCGAATCGGTCGATTGCGCCGAGACGCGCTATGATGCAACAGACGAGCGATTGGAACGCCCGAATATTTTCAAAGTCCCAACGTACCGATCAAGAGTAAAGTGCCATTTTCTGACATTAGATTTCGTTCTAAATGCTTAATCCCTATGTAGAAACGTTAGTTAAGCAAGAATATCGTATTTTTAAAAAAATCTAATGATAGGATTTTTCAGAAAATTGAAAAAACCGTAAAATGTCAAGAGTAAAGTGCCCTTATTTTAAACAATGTATCGTTCTAAATGCTTAATCCCTATGTAAAAAAGTTATTTAAGCAGGAATATGTTATTGAAAAAAATTAGAAAAATTTATTTTAGCCGTAAATCGATAATAATGGATCGAGCGAATCGCTCGATTGCGCCGAGACGCGCTATGATGCAACAGACGAGCGATTGGAACGCCCGAATATTTTCAAAGTCCCAACGTACCGATCAAGAGTAAAGTACCATTTTCCTACATTAGATTTCGTTCTAAATGCTTAATCCCTATGTAGAAACGTTAGTTAAGCAAGAATATCGTATTTTTAAAAAAATCTAATGATACGATTTTCCAGAAAATTGAAAAAACCGAAAAATGTCAAGAGTAAAGTGCCATTTTCTGACATTAGATTTCGTTCTAAATGCTTAATCCCTATGTAGAAACGTTAGTTAAGCAAGAATATCGTATTTTTAAAAAAATCTAATGATAGGATTTTCCAGAAAATTGAAAAAACCGAAAAATGTCAAGAGTAAAGTGCCATTTTCTGACATTAGATTTCGTTCTAAATGCTTAATCCCTATGTAGAAACGTTAGTTAAGCAAGAATATCGTATTTTTAAAAAAATCTAATGATAGGATTTTTCAGAAGATTGAAAAAACCGTAAAATGTCAAGAGTAAAGTGCCCTTATTTTAAACAATGTATCGTTCTAAATGCTTAATCCCTATGTAAAAAAGTTATTTAAGCAGGAATATGTTATTGAAAAAAATTAGAAAAATTTATTTTAGCCGTAAATCGAAAATAATGGATCGAGCGAATCGGTCGATTGCGCCGAGACGCGCTATGATGCAACAGACGAGCGATTGGAACGCCCGAATATTTTCAAAGTCCCAACGTACCGATCAAGAGTAAAGTACCATTTTCCTACATTAGATTTCGTTCTAAATGCTTAATCCCTATGTAAAAACGTTAGTTAAGCAAGAATATCGTATTTTTAAAAAAATCTAATGATAGGATTTTCCAGAAAAATGAAAAAACCGAAAAATGTCAAGAGTAAAGTGCCATTTTCTGACATTAGATTTCGTTCTAAATGCTTAATCCCTATGTAGAAACGTTAGTTAAGCAAGAATATCGTATTTTTAAAAAAATCTAATGATAGGATTTTTCAGAAAATTGAAAAAACCGTAAAATGTCAAGAGTAAAGTGCCCTTATTTTAAACAATGTATCGTTCTAAATGCTTAATCCCTATGTAAAAAAGTTATTTAAGCAGGAATATGTTATTGAAAAAAATTAGAAAAATTTATTTTAGCCGTAAATCGAAAATAATGGATCGAGCGAATCGGTCGATTGCGCCGAGACGCGCTATGATGCAACAGACGAGCGATTGGAACCCCCGAATATTTTCAAAGTCCCAACGTACCGATCAAGAGTAAAGTACCATTTTCCTACATTAGATTTCGTTCTAAATGCTTAATCCCTATGTAAAAACGTTAGTTAAGCAAGAATATCGTATTTTAAAAAAAATCTAATGATAGGATTTTCCAGAAAAATGAAAAAACCGAAAAATGTCAAGAGTAAAGTGCCATTTTCTGACATTAGATTTCGTTCTAAATGCTTAATCCCTATGTAGAAACGTTAGTTAAGCAAGAATATCGTATTTTTAAAAAAATCTAATGATAGGATTTTCCAGAAAATTGAAAAAACCGAAAAATGTCAAGAGTAAAGTGCCCTTATTTTAAACATTATATCGTTCTAAATGCTTAATCCCTATGTAAAAAAGTTATCTAAGCAAGAATATGTTATTGAATAAAATGAGAAAAATTTATTTTAGCCGTAAATCGAAAATAATGGGTCGAGCGAATCGCTCGATTGCGCCGAGACGCGCTATGATGCAACAGACGAGCGATTGGAACGCCCGAATATTTTCAAAGTCCCAACGTACCGATCAAGAGTAAAGTACCATTTTCCTACATTAGATTTCGTTCTAAATGCTTAATCCCTATGTAGAAACGTTAGTTAAGCAAGAATATCGTATTTTTAAAAAAATCTAATGATAGGATTTTCCAGAAAATTGAAAAAACCGAAAAATGTCAAGAGTAAAGTGCCATTTTCTGACATTAGATTTCGTTCTAAATGCTTAATCCCTATGTAGAAACGTTAGTTAAGCAAGAATATCGTATTTTTAAAAAAATCTAATGATAGGATTTTTCAGAAAATTGAAAAAACCGTAAAATGTCAAGAGTAAAGTGCCCTTACTTTAAACAATGCATCGTTCTAAATGCTTAATCCCTATGTAAAAAAGTTATTTAAGCAGGAATATGTTATTGAAAAAAATTAGAAAAATTTATTTTAGCCGTAAATCGAAAATAATGGATCGAGCGAATCGCTCGATTGCGCCGAGACGCGCTATGATGCAACAGACGAGCGATTGGAACGCCCGAATATTTTCAAAGTCCCAACGTACCGATCAAGAGTAAAGTACCATTTTCCTACAATAGATTTCGTTCTAAATGCTTATCAGTAAACGTAGTATAAAGCTAAGTTAAATGTATAGTAATTAAAATATCTATATTTAAAAAAATCTAATGTCCAGAATTTAAAAACCGAAAATGATAAATCCGAATGTCAAGTAAAGTGCCATTTTCTGACATTAGATTTCGTTCTAAATGCTTAATCCCTATGTAGAAACGTTAGTTAAGCAAGAATATCGTATTTTTAAAAAAATCTAATGATAGGATTTTTCAGAAGATTGAAAAAACCGTAAAATGTCAAGAGTAAAGTGCCCTTATTTTAAACAATGTATCGTTCTAAATGCTTAATCCCTATGTAAAAAAGTTATTTAAGCAGGAATATGTTATTGAAAAAAATTAGAAAAATTTATTTTAGCCGTAAATCGAAAAGAAGTCTGTTCGTTTCTCTGTCTCTCTCGCGCGATCGAACTATCGATGTTTCCCGACAAACTATTGGAAGTTTAATTAAATTTTATACATGAAATTACTCGTTTTGATCCCCGCTACACAGCCGTATACTTTTTATAATTTTGTGGAATCGGGAACCTTGAAATATTTAACATAACGCGGATCGACTGTCTCTGTCTCTTTCTAGATCGGAAGAATCGATGTTTCCCGGCAAACTATTGGGAGTTTAATTAAACTTTATACATGAAATTACTCGTTCTGATCCCCGCTACACAGCCGTATACTTTTTATAATTTTGTGGAATCGGGAACCTCGAAATATTTATCATAACGCGGATCGACTGTCTCTGTCTCTTTCTAGATCGGAAGAATCGATGTTTCCCGGCAAACTATTGGGAGTTTAATTAAACTTTATACATGAAATTACTCGTTTTGGTCCCCGCTACACAGCCGTATACTTTTTATAATTTTGTGGAATCGGGAACCTCGAAATATTTATCATAACGCGGATCGACTGTCTCTGTCTCTTTCTAGATCGGAAGAATCGATGTTTCCCGGCAAACTATTGGGAGTTTAATTAAACTTTATACATGAAATTACTCGTTCTGATCCCCGCTACACAGCCGTATACTTTTTATAATTTTGTGGAATCGGGAACCTCGAAATATTTATCATAACGCGGATCGACTGTCTCTGTCTCTTTCTAGATCGGAAGAATCGATGTTTCCCGGCAAACTATTGGGAGTTTAATTAAACTTTATACATGAAATTACTCGTTTTGGTCCCCGCTACACAGCCGTATACTTTTTATAATTTTGTGGAATCGGGAACCTCGAAATATTTATCATAACGCGGATCGACTGTCTCTGTCTCTTTCTAGATCGGAAGAATCGATGTTTCCCGGCAAACTATTGGGAGTTTAATTAAACTTTATACATGAAATTACTCGTTCTGATCCCCGCTACACAGCCGTATACTTTTTATAATTTTGTGGAATCGGGAACCTTGAAATATTTAACATAACGCGGATCGACTGTCTCTGTCTCTTTCTAGATCGGAATAATCGATGTTTCCCGGCAAACTATTGGGAGTTTAATTAAACTTTATACATGAAATTACTCGTTTTGATCCCCGCTACACAGCCGTATACTTTTTATAATTTTGTGGAATCGGGAACCTTGAGATATTTAACATAACGCGGATCGACTGTCTCTGTCTCTTTCTAGATCGGAATAATCGATGTTTCCCGGCAAACTAATGGGAGTTTAATTAAACTTTATACACGAAATTACTCGTTTTGATCCCCGCTACACAGCCGTATACTTTTTATAATTTTGTGGAATCGGGAACCTTGAGATATTTAACATAACGCGGATCGACTGTCTCTGTCTCTTTCTAGATCGGAATTATCGATGTTTCCCGGAAACTAATGGGATATTAATTAAACTTTATACACGAAATTACTCGTTTTGGTCCCTGCTACACAGCCGTATACTTTTTATAATTTTGTGGAATCGGGAACCTTGAAATATTTAACATAACGCGGATCGACTGTCTCTCTCTCTTTCTAGATCGGAATAATCGATGTTTCCCGGCAAACTATTGGGAGATTAATTAAACTTTATACATGAAATTACTCGTTTTGGTCCCCGCTACACAGCCGTATACTTTTTATAATTTTATGGAATCGGGAACCTTGAAATATTTAACATAACGCGGATCGACTGTCTCTGTCTCTTTCTAGATCGGAATAATCGATGTTTCCCGGCAAACTATTGGGAGATTAATTAAACTTTATACACGAAATTACTCGTTTTGATCCCTGCTACACAGCCGTATACTTTTTATAATTTTGTGGAATCGGGAACCTTGAAATATTTAACATAACGCGGATCGACTGTCTCTGTCTCTTTCTAGATCGGAATAATCGATGTTTCCCGGCAAACTAATGGGATATTAATTAAACTTTATACATGAAATTACTCGTTTTGGTCCCCGCTACACAGCCGTATACTTTTTATAATTTTATGGAATCGGGAACCTTGAAATATTTAACATAACGCGGATCGACTGTCTCTGTCTCTTTCTAGATCGGAATAATCGATGTTTCCCGGCAAACTATTGGGAGATTAATTAAACTTTATACACGAAATTACTCGTTTTGATCCCCGCTACACAGCCGTATACTTTTTATAATTTTGTGGAATCGGGAACCTTGAAATATTTAACATAACGCGGATCGACTGTCTCTGTCTCTTTCTAGATCGGAATAATCGATGTTTCCCGGCAAACTAATGGGATATTAATTAAACTTTATACATGAAATTACTCGTTTTGGTCCCCGCTACACAGCCGTATACTTTTTATAATTTTATGGAATCGGGAACCTTGAAATATTTAACATAACGCGGATCGACTGTCTCTGTCTCTTTCTAGATCGGAATAATCGATGTTTCCCGGCAAACTATTGGGAGATTAATTAAACTTTATACACGAAATTACTCGTTTTGATCCCCGCTACACAGCCGTATACTTTTTATAATTTTGTGGAATCGGTAACCTGGAGATATTTAACATAACGCGGATCGTCTATCTCTGTCTCTTTCTAGATCGGAATAATCGATGTTTCCCGGCAAAGTAATGGGAGATTAATTAAACTTTATACACGAAATTACTCGTTTTGATCCCCGCTACACAGCCGTATACTTTTTATAATTTTGTGGAATCGGGAACCTTGAAATATTTAACATAACGCGGATCGACTGTCTCTGTCTCTTTCTAGATCGGAATAATCGATGTTTCCCGGCAAACTATTGGGAGTTTAATTAAACTTTATACATGAAATTACTCGTTTTGATCCCCGCTACACAGCCGTATACTTTTTATAATTTTGTGGAATCGGGAACCTTGAGATATTTAACATAACGCGGATCGACTGTCTCTGTCTCTTTCTAGATCGGAATAATCGATGTTTCCCGGCAAACTAATGGGAGTTTAATTAAACTTTATACACGAAATTACTCGTTTTGATCCCCGCTACACAGCCGTATACTTTTTATAATTTTGTGGAATCGGGAACCTTGAGATATTTAACATAACGCGGATCGACTGTCTCTGTCTCTTTCTAGATCGGAATTATCGATGTTTCCCGGAAACTAATGGGATATTAATTAAACTTTATACACGAAATTACTCGTTTTGGTCCCTGCTACACAGCCGTATACTTTTTATAATTTTGTGGAATCGGGAACCTTGAAATATTTAACATAACGCGGATCGACTGTCTCTCTCTCTTTCTAGATCGGAATAATCGATGTTTCCCGGCAAACTATTGGGAGATTAATTAAACTTTATACATGAAATTACTCGTTTTGGTCCCCGCTACACAGCCGTATACTTTTTATAATTTTATGGAATCGGGAACCTTGAAATATTTAACATAACGCGGATCGACTGTCTCTGTCTCTTTCTAGATCGGAATAATCGATGTTTCCCGGCAAACTATTGGGAGATTAATTAAACTTTATACACGAAATTACTCGTTTTGATCCCCGCTACACAGCCGTATACTTTTTATAATTTTGTGGAATCGGTAACCTTGAGATATTTAACATAACGCGGATCGACTGTCTCTGTCTCTTTCTAGATCGGAATTATCGATGTTTCCCGGCAAACTATTGGGAGATTAATTAAACTTTATACATGAAATTACTCGTTTTGATCCCCGCTACACAGCCGTATACTTTTTATAATTTTGTGGAATCGGTAACCTTGAAATATTTAACATAACGCGGATCGTCTATCTCTGTCTCTTTCTAGATCGGAATAATCGATGTTTCCCGGCAAACTATTGGGAGATTAATTAAACTTTATACACGAAATTACTCGTTTTGATCCCCGCTACACAGCCGTATACTTTTTATAATTTTGTGGAATCGGGAACCTTGAAATATTTAACATAACGCGGATCGACTGTCTCTGTCTCTTTCTAGATCGGAATAATCGATGTTTCCCGGCAAACTAATGGGATATTAATTAAACTTTATACATGAAATTACTCGTTTTGGTCCCCGCTACACAGCCGTATACTTTTTATAATTTTATGGAATCGGGAACCTTGAAATATTTAACATAACGCGGATCGACTGTCTCTGTCTCTTTCTAGATCGGAATAATCGATGTTTCCCGGCAAACTATTGGGAGATTAATTAAACTTTATACACGAAATTACTCGTTTTGATCCCCGCTACACAGCCGTATACTTTTTATAATTTTGTGGAATCGGTAACCTGGAGATATTTAACATAACGCGGATCGTCTATCTCTGTCTCTTTCTAGATCGGAATAATCGATGTTTCCCGGCAAAGTAATGGGAGATTAATTAAACTTTATACACGAAATTACTCGTTTTGATCCCCGCTACACAGCCGTATACTTTTTATAATTTTGTGGAATCGGGAACCTTGAAATATTTAACATAACGCGGATCGACTGTCTCTGTCTCTTTCTAGATCGGAATAATCGATGTTTCCCGGCAAACTATTGGGAGTTTAATTAAACTTTATACATGAAATTACTCGTTTTGATCCCCGCTACACAGCCGTATACTTTTTATAATTTTGTGGAATCGGGAACCTTGAGATATTTAACATAACGCGGATCGACTGTCTCTGTCTCTTTCTAGATCGGAATAATCGATGTTTCCCGGCAAACTAATGGGAGTTTAATTAAACTTTATACACGAAATTACTCGTTTTGATCCCCGCTACACAGCCGTATACTTTTTATAATTTTGTGGAATCGGGAACCTTGAGATATTTAACATAACGCGGATCGACTGTCTCTGTCTCTTTCTAGATCGGAATTATCGATGTTTCCCGGAAACTAATGGGATATTAATTAAACTTTATACACGAAATTACTCGTTTTGGTCCCTGCTACACAGCCGTATACTTTTTATAATTTTGTGGAATCGGGAACCTTGAAATATTTAACATAACGCGGATCGACTGTCTCTCTCTCTTTCTAGATCGGAATAATCGATGTTTCCCGGCA
>NW_027476566.1:5000-7500 GCF_051020955.1 Megalopta genalis | reverse complement strand
TGGCTCGCTTTGACTTTTTGGTGACGGTTTGCCAACCGTCACCAGTAGGGTCCTCGACACGCTCGGGTGCCGACTGCACCTTCACGAGTGACGTGTCTCCGACTCGTTCGATTACTTCCACGTTACCGGTGTCCGGCGTACCTTCTACCGTGGGCTCGGTTTTCACCGAGACCGCTCGCGTGGGAGTCACACATCTTTGCAAGATCACACGAGGATTGGCGATATTAATCACCTTCCCGGATCTTGTCTTTCTCACAGACGCGGGGGGACTGACAGCTGCATTTGCAGTTCCCGCGTCTGCGGCGACGGCTTCACTCCGAGTAGGAGCTGGACCCGTCGTCTTTGGACGCTTAGTTTTTTGTTCATTAATTTTATTAAGACCCATAATGTGTCTTGGTCTTTCATCCAGTGCGCTCCCCGGCCACCACCGACCCACACAATTTGGAACCCGCCAAAGGCTGAGTTAGGGCTACGCACCGAATATAGTCTGCTGGCTGGGTCGGTTTCCTTACCCAGCCCGCGTCCTCGCCCAGCAGAACCCACTTGCCCGAAGCGTGTGGTCGTTCCAAGCCGATTGACTGGACCAGGGCTGCTTTTCTCGTCCAGCCGCCCATCTAGCCGAAGCAGAGGCCAAAGGTACGTGTTGGGGACGTCTCACCCGCAGGAGAGGGCCCCCTCAGATCCCAGGATCCTCTTTTCCGACGACAAGGGTCGCCACGCACGGCAAACACGTGGGAGACAGCAGTCGGAGAGGCTGCCTCTTCCTCTCCACCACACTTCGTTCAGTTCGCTGCGTATTTAAGAACACGAGCTATCCAGCGGTACCTTTTTCGTGGAGGCTCAAGTGTGGCTAGGGCACGTTTGCCCCTTGCGGCCTGGGTTGCCCAGGGGATTGATTGCATCCCATGTATTCCTGAGCCCAGCGGAGTGTTGTCTAGTGGCGTGTTCCGCCCACGAAAAACGGTCTGAAAAACCGTTTAACGTAAACTGGGGAACTGATGCCACGAGTGACAACAGTTCCCCAGTCGGAAGTCATACAGCACATACAGTGCTGTACAAAGAACACGCCACAGCCCGTATGCTAAATCAGGGCCTCGCCATTATGCGAAGTACTACATGTACGACGCACTGACGGTCTCTAATGCCTTCATCGCCGATACACCCATCGACTCGGCCGATCAACCCTCCTACGCGAGGGCTAGTTCGGGGGTTATCTCCCGCCCTGGGTGGCCACAGACCGCCACCGCCAGTAGATAGGGACAGATGGGAATCTCGTTAATCCATTCATGCGCGTCACTAATTAGATGACGAGGCATTTGGCTACCTTAAGAGAGTCATAGTTACTCCCGCCGTTTACCCGCGCTTTTTTGAATTTCTTCACGTTGACATTCAGAGCACTGGGCAGAAATCACATTGCGTCAACACCCGTGGGGGCCATCGCAATGCTTTGTTTTAATTAGACAGTCGGATTCCCCTAGTCCGTGCCAGTTCTGAGCTGAGCGTTGAATGGCGGCCGAAGAGGACGACCGCACCGATGGGAAACGCCACGGAAGCCTCGCAGCAAGGAAGATCCGCGGGAGGCCAAGGCACGGGACCGAGCTCGGATCCCAGCCACGAGAGCCGTTCACCTCGCCCAGGCCCGGCACGTCAGCCAGACCCGCTTCCCGACCAAGCCCGACACGCCCCGCTCCTCAGAGCCAATCCTTATCCCGAAGTTACGGATCCAATTTGCCGACTTCCCTTACCTACATTAATCTATCGACTAGAGGCTCTTTACCTTGGAGACCTGCTGCGGATATGGGTACGAACCGGCGCGACACCTCCACGTGGCCCTCTCCTGGATTTTCAAGGTCCGAGGGGATGATCCGGACACCGCCGCAACTGCGGTGCTCTTCGCGTTCCAAACCCTATCTCCCTGCTAGAGGTTTCCAGGGAACTCGAACGCTTATACAGAAAAGAAAACTCTCCCCGGATCTCCCGACGGCGTCTCCAGGTCATTTTGGGTTACCCCGACGAACACTCTTACGAGGGCCCGAATGGTATGCGGTTCCGCTGCCGGGTTCCGGAATAGAAACCGGATTCCCTTTCGCCCAATGGGTGTTTTTTGTGCATGTATATAATAACAAAATATGCTGCGATTTATATAATAATAAAAAAAATAATAAAATAGCTGCGTTTTTTTTACAAGTGTTTAACGTCTTAGGACACCTCATCTACATAGGATTTCTCTTAGGGCTTAGGATCGACTGACTCGTGTGCAACGGCTGTTCACACGAAACCCTTCTCCACGTCAGTCCTCCAGGGCCTCGCTGGAGTATTTGCTACTACCACCAAGATCTGCGCCGACGGCGGCTCCAGGCAGGCTCACGCCCAGACCCTTCTGCGCACACCGTCGCGACCCTCCTACTCGTCAGAGCTTCATAGAGGACAATAAATTGCCCCGCTTCACACATACCACTGACGGTGGAGTATAGGCGCGACGCTTCAGCGCCATCCATTT
>NW_027476566.1:0-2500 GCF_051020955.1 Megalopta genalis | reverse complement strand
TCGGGAGCGCGTTGAAAATGTACCAGTGAAATCTCGATAGTTCTACGAATACGAATCGTCCCGAAAAAGATTTTGTCACCGCTTCGAAGCGGTGTTTCAGACGGGCGGACGTATATAAAACATATACGACACACGACACCGCCTTCCACACTCACGCTAGTTCGAACACGATTTCCATCTCTCTCGAAGACTGTTAGACGTACGTAAAATTTCTCAATATCCATAGGACCGCGACAAACGCCGACGAAGCGCCCATCATTCGCTCGTACGTATATAGGCAACAAGTGCCATCAACGCAAGCAGTTTATAAGTACGTAAACGACCCTCAGCCAGGCGTGGTCCAGGAATTGTATCCGTGGACCGCAATGTGCGTTCGAAATGTCGATGTTCATGTGTCCTGCAGTTCACACGTTGACGCGCAATTAGCTGCGTTCTTCATCGACCCACGAGCCAAGTGATCCACCGTTCAGGGTAATTTTTCCCTTTTATTCTCTCATATATAATATAATGTGTATTTGCTATCCACCACATTTTTGTGTTATATTTCGGAACAAGCCGATACCCGAAGAGCTCCAACCAGCGCGCGAAGGAGATTCGGGAGTCGTCGTACGACGACATAATTGTCCCTTAAAGAACGAGATATTTCCGTCGAAACCATATATATATGTACGAGCAAATCCAAAACCACTGTTTTCTTGCAAGTTCGACGGTCGGAGCGAATAGAACATTGAAAAGCCTTCTATCGAAGAAACACAGAGAGTATATCACCTCCAAAAACGACGGGGATATGGATATTCAAACTGGACAATTATCAACCCGATACTGGATTCGAAAAGTTTCTCTCTCCTTTCGTCGTTATTTACACCGGACGGACTCACGGCCGGCTCTAGCTGGGTGTCATATATATATATATACGTCCCACGCTCATGCTGCCACTAGCGCGCAACAGAGTAGGGTGTCAATGACAACGACACAGCATTGAAACGAGCTACACAAGCCGGTCTCTCTTGATACCAATGTAAACGAGCATTAAGTTATCTTCAGACTGCCCGATATTTTCGTCCTTTGGACTTTCCCAACGATTCCTTTTTTTCTTTTTTTTTTACACACCACAGCGAAGACTTGAGGAAGCGTGATTAGCACGCTCGCATCCCTCCCTGTCCTACTACAACTGTAAAGAAAGAAAAAAGAATACATTGGGCTTTCTCTCTATCGAGAAGATGGCCTACGCAACGCAGATCAAAGGCCTAATACGTGTAATATAATACGCGTCTGGCCGTGTATAAATCACGCACGAATGATCTGGTCGGGCCCAACTCTTCTCGTACGCTTATTTTTCCGTGTTGGGGCACTATCATAAAATCACACAAACCCCAACACGTGTGTGTCTTGGAAGGAAGATGGCCTACGCAACGCAGATCAAAGGCCTAATACGTGTAGTACACACGTCTGCCGTGTAAATCACGCACGAATGATCTGGTCGGGCCCAACTCTTCTCCACCACACCACATCCCAACTTTGTACATTTTTATATATTTTTGTGCGTTGGGGCACCTTCATAATCACAAACCCCAACAACACATATATCTCTCTCTTTGAAAGATTTGTTGTGGCCTACGCAACGCAGATCAAAGGCCTAATACGTGTAGTACACACGTCTGGCCGTGTAAATCACGCACGAATGATCTGGCGGGCTCAACAATATCTTTTTTTTTTATATGAATTCTTATCCACAAACTAATCGAATTCATTTTCTCTCCTCCTCTCCTCTCTCTTTGAGATATATTGGAACATTGTAATGATCCTTCCGCAGGTTCACCTACGGAAACCTTGTTACGACTTTTACTTCCTCTAAATAATCAAGTTTGGTCATCTTCCCGGCATCATCGGCAATGCCGAAACATTGCCGCGCACCAGTCCGAAGACCTCACTAAATCATTCAATCGGTAGTAGCGACGGGCGGTGTGTACAAAGGGCAGGGACGTAATCAACGCGAGCTTATGACTCGCGCTTACTGGGAATTCCTCGTTCATGGGGAATAATTGCAAGCCCCAATCCCTAGCACGAAGGAGGTTCAGCGGGTTACCCGGGCCTTTCGGCCAGGGAACACACGCTGATTCCTTCAGTGTAGCGCGCGTGCGGCCCAGAACATCTAAGGGCATCACAGACCTGTTATTGCTCAATCTCGTGCGGCTAGAAGCCGCCTGTCCCTCTAAGAAGATTTGTTTGTACGTTGGTAGTAAAAACCCCACCGGCAGAAGCCGAGAGCCTTCGAGATACCATAATTACGTCTATTTAGCAGGCTAGAGTCTCGTTCGTTATCGGAATTAACCAGACAAATCGCTCCACCAACTAAGAACGGCCATGCACCACCACCCACCGAATCAAGAAAGAGCTATCAATCTGTCAATCCTTCCGGTGTCCGGGCCTGGTGAGGTTTCCCGTGTTGAGTCAAATTAAGCCGCAGGCTCCACTCCTGGTGGTGCCCTTCCGTCAATTC